>NC_083637.1:8220775-8245775 GCF_963576545.1 Limanda limanda
CGCCTCTCCTCTGAACTGGAGCGATCGCCAGCCAGCTGCTCCGGTGGATGAGAGAGGGTTGCATCGCACTTCAGGCGTCATTTAGATGAGACACTTTCCCACTTGGCGAGCGTGATGGCCTGATAAGTACTGTACTATCATGTACTATCACACACATATCACATATCACTGGGGAAAGTTCTTGACCAAACTGGAGGACCACATGTGTGGTAGAGAAACACTGGGTTGTTTCTGGTTGTTCCAAAGAGCTGGCGGATGTGTTTCATATTTTTATTGTTCACTTCGGCCTAAGTTTAGGATTTTGTAGGTTTAGAAACTGCCAGTTTCTTGACTCCTTCCACGGCCTCCATAAAAACACACTTGTTTGTATTTCAGGTTACATTTTTATCCATTAAGTTTTAGCCTTTTATTGATTATTCAAATCAAATCAAATGGGGGAAAAATGTTCTCGGGCCAAAGTGCTGCAGCAGCTGCAGAACAGCACATTGTGCAACAATCAACAAAATACTATTCACAAGGACGTATCGTGTGATGACCAGATTAATAATTGAGAGTAGAAGTGAGTTGAATATTGCACCTAGCCTGAAAACACTTAAAAAGATATAACGCATGAAATATAAAAGGCAAAAACTGACATTACAAAATAAAACCCAGAGTGTAAAAAGGGGCCAGACAAATTGCAAAGGTTACTGAGATACAAGGTTTAGGTTTCATTTGACTCACTTAAGTTCAGTGTTTCTTCTTATATATTACTGATAATTTGCACAACCTTTCACTTTTCCTCTGTAATTTCTCTGTGTTTGAAGCTACAGTGGATTCCTAAATTTCCTTCAGGATTAGTAAAGTATCCATCCGTCCATGTATCTGGTCTCCTGGAGCCACAGCAGCTTACCGGGATGAACAGAGCGATGTTATTGGAGTTTGGCCGTTTGCCTAAATGCACTATGGGGCAACCTGATGTTCTGCCAGCAGACATGGTCAGATTACCCGCCTCTTTAGTGCAGGGAACAGACAGACACACACGTGCACACACACACACTGACATGACACATCAAAAGAACAATTTCCACGTGTGCTCCTGCTCAGGGTCATGCACATTAACTGCCCTTCTTTCCTCAGTGAGCATCAATCCAAGGTTGTATGTTGTCTGGTTTACATCATACGACACGTTAGTGAATAGGGAGACTATATATAATCTGCTGTTATATGGCCGTAGGTGATGGCCGACTTTGGAGTGAGCCATATCCCAGTGACCCTCATGCATGACGGAGTAATTAGGAATTAGGGGGATAAGAGGCGGATGAGGTCAGAGAGGGAAAAAAAGAACAGAACATAACAGAGATACTGTAAATTCCCAGAAATCCGTCTGCCTGGACGTCACTAAAGATAGAATAGAATAAAGTAGAAGAGAACCAGACTCACCACGCTGAATTGTCCGTGAAAAACTATATTTGCATTTGCTACAGACGACCTTTGACCTGAATCATGATTATTATTATTGTTCAATTTTTAAACAGTCAGCTAGATGAGAGACCATTCTCTACTTTGCGGTGGTGCCATAGTGCCCTTACTGGTCGAAGTAGGTCACAACAGCTAGAGACGTATTATGGCTACTGTATACAGTTTTTAGTGGCTTTTTACAAATGGTCTCCACAAAGGAAATCATCACTGTACAGCTCTACACAGCTTTTTATTATCTTATTGTTTTGGTTTCTCAGGTCACATATTTACTCCACCTGCTCTAATGGAACCTCATTTCCAGTTGAATGAAACAAACACAGCAACTGGTTTCCCCCTCAGCGGCTGGTGGAGACCAAACACAGAGTCTAAAGGAGAGTGAGTGTTGAACATTCTTTTATCAGGTGGCCTGTAGCAGATATTCAAATAAATGATAATGTTGCTCCGTTTCTGCTTAATGTGTAAACTGAAAACTGTTTGTCAAGTTACATTGAAAGCTATAAAATTTCGTGGTTTGAAATTTCATCTGATTCTTCAAATTTAGGTGATAATCCTCTGTCGATTCTTCAAATTTACATTTTCACATTGTATTATGTTTATCATTCAATACATTAGTTTTGTAAAATATCTATTATAGCTCCTTTGAGTGGAGAATCAAAATGAACAGTTCATTAATTAAAATTAAAGATGAAATATCCAAATAGGTCACCCAGTTAAAATCGCTGTGCTCCAAGCTGCAGCATTTCTAAAACTCTGACCCTGACTGCCGCTATTGATCAAGTTTGCTTCCTTGTGTAATTAATAGAGCAAATCTGAAAAGAGACACAATACAATAAAAAAAACTTGAACACATCATTTTAATATAATCTGTGATACTCATACAATCATATCTTGTGCTGTTTAGTGTTTCTGTGATGGTGTCAAGGTGGGTTGATGAGAGTAGCAGCGAATCAATCATTGCATCAATGTGTTGATTCTCCACGATCCCAACTCAATACATCCATCTGCTAACAGACATGCTAATCAATTCACAAGGCTCCTTTTAAAGGTCTAATTGAATCCAAACAAACCCGACACACACTGGAAATCACAAAATTACGCTTTTAATCATAGCAATATTTAAACGACCACCGTTTGTGACATGACCCAACTTCCATACATTTCGTTTCCTGTTACCGACTGACTTCTCATCAGGGAGACAATGAAATGGAGCTGAAAGCTCCAGAAAAGTATTAAACACTAAACACATTTTTTAAATACAATCAGAATGTTTAAAACAACAATCTGCTGTTATCGAGTAAACATGTTGATTTCCCATATGAAAAGAGAGAATATTAATCATTCTAGAATCAAGAGAGGCCTGCACAGGGGCTGTTCATGGTGGTTTATTGTAAATCCAGATGTTATCTCCTTCTGCACGTGTGACTGTTAAACTGCACATCATCTCAAAGTGTTGAATCTGGACGGCTGACAGATGTTGTCGATGTCTCAGATTGTTTAAAAAGAAAAACTTTCAGGATCTTCTGCAGCTCAAACATGTTGGATGAGCTGTCACATAACATCATGATGTCTCACCACCTTCGGCCAGTTTCCTACTGGAACAAGAAAAACTAAGATCAAAGAGAACGCGGCAAAGAGAGGCGGATCCACAAATGTGCTAAAATGCTTCTATCATAGGTCATTGTGTGTGTGTGTGTGTGTGTGTGTGTGTGTGTATTTAGACCATTGTGAGCATAGACCTTACGGAGCCTGGGCATTTTGGTCAGTATTCATTCTTTTAGAGGGCTGTCAAATGGACTTGGTTTAAGGGTTAAAGTTAGAATTGGGTTTAGGTTGGGGTTAAGATAAGGGTTATGCATTTAGCTGTGATGTTTAAGGATAGGATAAGGGAATGCATCATGCCAATCAGTGTCATCACTAACATAGAAGTGCAATGGGGTGTGTATGTGTGTTTGTGTGTGTGTGTGTGTGTGAGCTCACTTCTTTGTGCGTGTGTCATTAATTAAACATCCCAGTGACCTTACTGCAGGCCCACTATCATTTCAACACACTGTGATTTTGATTAGTTGTGAGTGAACACTGTCTTACAACAGTGAAGTGTAGCCAACAAAAACACCCACACTCCCGTATGGATGTCAGCTGTGACATCCATAACCCACTGTAATTATAGTGTACTTTGTACTTTTGTGTGTGTCTCATACATTATTAACAAACAACAACAACGTGTGAACATTATACGGAATGTACTCTATGTGAACTATGAAACTTGTATGTCCTACATCTGTGTGGACAAGCAATAACTACATGCACATGTATGTATTATCGTGATGTATTATTTAAGCACATGAACACAAAAAAGAGATTATTTGTATTACAACCACACACTTAATATATATTGTACATACAGTGCTTACTGAAATATTACGTATTTATTGATTCTAAGTATAAAGAAAGTTTTAATTTCCTTTCAGTTCTTCTTCACCGTGACAACTAAGCAAAGTTCCTCCAATAAGAAGGTAGTTCACGTTGCTGCACACAACAAATGTCAAGAAGAAAACCTTGAAGAATGAATAGAAGCAATTACACAAAAACGTAGAATCTAGGTTTGTATATCAACAATTCTGCCCATATATATAAAACCTTGTTTATAAATGTGGTAAAAGAAATGGCAAAAACACAGCATTCTCCCTCAACTATGAACCATGAACATCCTGAATGTGTGTAAGTATCAACACATTATAAAATAAATATAGTCAGTTATTTAAAATAACCATATGCCAACAATGACAGTATGATTTCTTCCATTACATCAACATATGATAGATATCATGATTCCACATGCGGCTCATCATCGTCTACACTGGGACTATTCCTTCTCTCTACTGGTAAGATCCATACAAACACATGCTGCACCATTACAACCATCAGCACCGTCATGCCAGCAGAGAGAGAGAGGCAAGCAGACAGACGGACGGGTTGGAGATGATTGACAGAGCAGAGGAGGGTGGAGGTGAGAGGAAGTCTCTCAGGTGCTGGAGGGTTCCTTTGACCTCTGGCACTAACTGCACCATCACTGGGGGTGTCACCTTCACTTGTGTGGATCACATGTTTTATCAGATTTAACAGGATTTAGGTGAATCTTTTGGCAGAAGTCGATTATAACATTCATATTTAAGGTTTCATCCATGTGTTATCACCTGAAATTTGAATTGCATGTTACTACAGTAGCCCAGAATGGACAATGTTCTGTTATGTAACCTGCACGTTTCCATAGGGGCGTTTTCAATTGGTTGGATTACGCAGCTTCACCACTAGATGCCACTATATCTTGTACACTGACCCTTTAAAAGCATAGGGCTGCACTGTATTAGAAATAAAACCATGTTGCAATTTTGTTGTTCGATCAAATACAATAGATATGAGCATCGGAACTTTGGATTTCTTAGCATGTGGGTGTGGAGGGCTGCACATATAAAAGAGTTTGGAGAGTGGTGAGTTTTAAGTTTTTACAAAACCAAGAACAAGCCAAAAGTAAATGGGATGGATCAAACGGTGAGTTTTTACTGCTCCCACACAGGTTGAGTTGTAATCGGTAGCATGTCCAACAAACTAAATATTGTATAGGAACCAAGAATTATTTCCAAAGTCAAAGACAACATCATCGACTGACACAATTCAGGATATGGAACCAGCATACAAACTGGGTTTGCACTTTTCCCACTGTGTGGGTAAACAGTGGCTCGTAGACTAAATCTGGTGCTTCAACAAAAATATTTGGCCTCCTTAAGTAAACTGAATATCGCTTTGTAAATACAATGCTCATATAAACCCCAATAGATATGATTTTATAACATTTTATTATGCCTGGATTAAAATTAAGTCCAGTAAATGTAAACAATGATTGTAACTAATATATTTGGAATATTTGACGATAACGTGATCGATACTCAACCTCAAGAAATGAAACAATCACCGTTCATTATTTGTGGGTAAAGCAACAATCACAAATGATTTTTAACATCAGCCACTTTAAATCCGTGTGTCCTGACTGATGGTTGAAAATGACAATCGTCCCGAGGGGCCTCTGCTTTTACATCACACATGTAAAAATATATCTGGCCCGTGTTTGAACCCTGACGGCTGCTCCCTGGTTCAGAGCAACGTTAGCGTCTCCGTCCTGTTCTTCATCTGGAAAACTGCTCCGCGTCAACCACGATCAATATCACATGAGACACTGGTATAAACAGATCAGCTACTCATCCTCAAAGGCTTCTTCTCTCGTGATGGTTAGAGTCCAAACATATTGTTTGAAAATGACACAAGCATCATATGACAAGGACAAGAACATTCAAGAACAATAGTGTTTGTTGGGATCATCAACTGGGACGATGATAATTTTATTTTATGGGACATGTGGTTTTGACCTCAGCCTTTTACCGTGACATCATCTGACCGATGTAGCCATCGAGTTTGTATAAAAGATCCTTAGAACGTGATTGTTGTGTTAAAATAAGTCAACAGGAAAAACATTTAAAAGTCTAAGTGGATCATTTCCCAACAAGTTGTGGAAATACTGTTACTAGCTAGTTACAGCCAAAGAAATATGCCAGAGAAAAATGTGAAGCCAGGAAAATTATTACAAAATGATGATGCCTTTAACAGATCAGTTCCTGTATTTACTACAGTCATTAAAGACTATGTGTAATCTCATAGTAAAATCGTTAATTTACTTCAGGATTTACAGTTAAAATTTTGAAGATTATTCATTACCCTAAAAATAAACGACAAACCAGACACTGGGTGTAAAAACAGACGACATGACAGCTCCCATCAAGTGAAGCCAAAGCATTCGGACCTAGTGTCAGGCTGCAGAGAAAGTGATGAACCCCACCTCCTCCATGTCAGTGGATGGGACATGGACCAAATTTAAAAGTCTCCTCAAGGATGATTTCTGTCATTTTACTGTAGTTCCGACCACACTGTTGTGTTTTCTCTTGTTTTTCCATTAAATTCGGTTTTAATTAATTATTTAAAAAGAGGCTGAAACATGAGGATTGACAGCTGAGACTGAGCAAGATGGCCGCCTTCGTTTCTGGGATATTTAGGACTCACTTGTGGATCTTTACATTCAGCCAGAACTTAGTTGGGAAAGTGATAATACGTGATACGCCAAAATGAATATGCTATTAGGATGTAGTGTGTGTCGGCAAGATTGAAATGCCAATATCTGAAACGCTAACTGACGCAAATCACCAAATAGAATCCAGATGAATGTGTGTGTCTGTGTGTCAGTGTGTTTGTGTGTGTGTGTGTGTGTGTGTGTGTGTGTGTGTGTGTGTGTGTGTGTGTGTGTGTGTGTGTGTGTGTGTGTGTGTGTGTGTGTGTGTGTGTGTGCTAATCTGAGTCAAAGTGTGTCTGGGTCTGCAGCCCCGGAGGACCAAAGTCTCCTTTGATACCGAACGAAAAGGGCAGCGGTGGCAGTGAAGACGAGCCGAGGCGAGATGAAAACATGAAAGCAGCTTCAGTAATTATGCTTAACCCTCAACCCTGGAGGAGAGATGTGCTGATGCAACGTCGCCCGGCCTTTTACGAGGCTCACCCACACACACACACACACACACACACACACACACA
This sequence comes from Limanda limanda, assembly GCF_963576545.1. Lineage (NCBI taxonomy): Eukaryota > Metazoa > Chordata > Actinopteri > Pleuronectiformes > Pleuronectidae > Limanda > Limanda limanda. Next base: position 8,227,868 of record NC_083637.1, read on the forward strand.
CACAAAAGCACAACCTCGCTCTACCTTTTAACTCATAGAGGCCGAAACAATACAAACAAACACATACACACATGTACAGTACAATCGCTGTTGCTGGAGGAGAGATAGAAGATGTCGCAGGTTGCAGAGTGGGTGTGGGGGGGGGGGCAGTGACATTTGAAATCATGAAAGCAGCAACTGTAGTCGTTCTTACTCAGTAATTACACCCAGCGCTTCAGGGTGGGTTTGGACTCGCAGCATCTCACCAACTCTATCATGCTTTTCACGCGCGCACACGTATGTGGCTGGCGCTCGCACAACGCACACACGCTCACACGCGCTCATTTATCTCAGTGCGGTAATAACACTAATGATATCCCGTGGGTGCCTCAAAGTATAAAAGGAGGGACTGAGGGAGGAGAGTGGGAGAGAGAAAGAGTGGGAGAGTAAGAGTCTTTGTGAAGAGGGCGCTCTCATCTCCGTTGGCAGGAACGCCATTTGTGAGTCTGTATGATGTTTAAATAGAGACAGCAACTGACACGTGCGCACACACACACACACACACACAAGCCGTGGCACACGCGCATATGCACACACGGATGAGTGTGCGTGGCGACTAGAAGACAGAGACCGGGGGAGTGGAGAAGAAAAGAGGATTTAAACGACACTGGCAGGCTCTCACACTGTTTTTAGGTCAATGACAAGAAGCCTATTCAACAGACACACACAAGTAAAAAGTACACAAACACTAGCTGTGGTGTGCACGGTAACAAAGCTGAAACACACACTCTCACATACAGACACACACACACACACACACAGGAGCCGTGCATATAGGCGCACAATATTCTTAGCTGAATTTACTGTCAACCCTCAACAAAAGAATCTCAGTAACTAGAAAGGCTGGACTGATATCACACTCTCACTCTCCTCAGCTGTTATTTGTCCTCCACGTCTCTCTCTCTCTCTCTCTCTCTCTCTCTCTCTCTCTCTCTCTCTCTCTCTCTCTCTCTCTCTCTCTCTCTCTCTCTCTCTCTCTCTTCTCTCTCTCTCCGTCTCGCTCTCTGTCTTTCTCTGAAACGTGTGAGCAGGAGTTTGTTGATGACATCAACCAGACCGGCTCCATTTCCTGTCCTGTTTTGACACTGTGTGCTCCTGACCCACCACCATCTTGGCCGGGGTTCAAAGGGACAGTGTGTTTGTGTGTGTGTGTGTGTGTGTGTGTGTGTGTGTGTGTGTGTGTCTGTGTGTGTAGGGGGGGGGGGGGTATCGGAGTAGGCATACAGATCAAAGGGGTTTGAAAACAGTCTGTCATCCCACTAGGAAGCATCAACTCTCATACATATTCACCAGAGGATGTGTGCGTGTTCATATGTGTCAGCGTGTGTGCATGTGTGTGTGTGTGTGTGTGTGTGTGTGTGTGTGTGTGTGTGTGTGTGTGTGTCCATCATATACTGCTGATCGTGTAACTTCCTGCAGTTAAAGGAGCAGTTTGACGTTTTGGAAATTTACCCACTAACACATCATAAGTGGCTGAGAGCAGCAGTTAGAAAACTTAATGGAACATAAAGGTTCAGAACAGCGGGGGTGTAGCTGGCCTTGACTTGCTGGACTTCCTCTTGGCAGTTGGCAGACGACCACCGGAGAAAAGATAATAAATAAATAATAATAAATAATCCAGCACGTATCCTTCAAAAAAGAGCAAATTGAGAACTTTTCACCTCAGTTTTTCTTCAAATGTAAAGCTAATGGGTGAGATTCCGAGTGGGTGGATTTTGTTCCCTTTGGACGGAGACAACGTTTCTAGCTTTATTTCCTCATTAATATAAAAAGATGTTGGCTTTAGTAAAAGTACAAATAAATGAAACAAAAAAGAACCCAGGAAAATTACCACATTAACTTTTCTACTTGAGAAAGAGTAAGTAAATACTTGCTTATAAATATACTTCAAGTAATAGTGTATTTATTACTTTTAAATATACATACATAAATTACAATGTGAACATGTAAGGCTATGCATTAAAATAATAATGATAATAATAAGCTTTATTTGTTAGGCACCTTTTGAAAAACACAGTCACAAGGCGCTTTACAGGTACACAAAATGACAAAACACTACAAAATGATTAAACTAGAGGGAAAGATCAGATGTAAAAATGTATTGATGAGTGTAGAATGGGACAAACATTTGTTGTATTTACGTGGTTTGAGCTTTTGACCACAACCTGTTTCTTATATTTGCACATTGACAAGGAGCAAAGAAAAAGGATCAGGTGGGACAGACTTATAGATCATTTAAAACTGATCCACTTTTATCATAAAAAACATCTTTATTGGCTCAAAAGTGGTGTCAGGTGCTTGAGAGATAATTATACTCCCAAGTAAAAAAGGTTTTACATTTGACAAGTTGACAAGAAGCTGCTATTTAGAGCTGATTGTAAAATTAATTGGTCTATATTTGATGTGTGAACTCGCTTTTCTAATTATTCCGACACCGCAGGAACAATTAATTTACACCAGGCTTCCTTGACGAGGGCAGACTTTATGGTCTGTGGTCTTTGCAACTATTAATCTGAGAAATTTTTAAATCTTATTTCTTCATCATTACGGTTTGAGATGCTCACATTTGATCTAATTTAAACATGGACAAGTTGTTGTTCGCAGGGTAGGTATATTTCCAGTTTGCCAAGGGAGCTGGTGTGAATATCAAGTTTGTACAAATACTGAGAGTTAACTTTTATTTGAGTGGTTTAATGCTGAAATGTATAAAACTGCTGTGCAGGCTGGAGTCTCTGCAAACAACTGTTCCATGTGAATGTGTCTGTCATGGGTCAAGCTCATGTGTCACATGTAGATATGAATTTATACAATATAATAATTGTGGGATATGTACAAATACACGTTCATACAGTACTTATATTCTCTCATCGTTCATATACTGCCGGCACTTTGCGGGTCAGTATCTTGCCCAAGGACACTTCGGCATGTGGAGGGATTAAACTGCCTACCTTCTTGCTAGTGGACGACCCGCTCTTCCTCCCGACTCACCCACATTATCAGAGTTCTTTGGAGGTAACAGGAGAGAGAAAGTAGAAACGATATGAAACACAGATCTCCAGCTAAGTCTAAGACACCTTAATACCAAAGTCTCTTTTCTTGGTCTTATTTACTGGAGGTTGAGCTCATGTTTCGAAAGGGACGTCAACAAAACAAGATGGCGGCGTTCATATCCAGGACCTTTGGGCTTCATTTCTGGATAGTTAGAGGAAGAGTAGACAAGTCGTCCATCTTTACAAACAGTCTATAAGCTTGTGACCCATCGTTATAAAGAACTGCACTTCAGTGATTTGTGAGCAGAATACTTGAATATTAGATTGTTGTTTACATTCTGTTTTACTTCTGCACATTTTATATGCCTCAACAAGTATAAGTACACATATTCATATATTTTTCCTATTTTCCACCCTGGTGATCATCAATTTCAATTCATCTTTCCAACCTTTATGTGGGTCATGAAAACCGCTGCCTTTGAATTAACGCTTGGAAAATCCCACCTGGATCACTGAGCCTCTTCACAGACGTGTAATCTGACACGATGCACTTCTCTCTCTCAGTCACACGTGGGTTTGTAGACGCACGGATCAACCTGAGGTTCTCTCTCAGATCCTCCTACCTTCCTTCTCCACGTACAAGCAACTGTCTCTGTTTGCATCAGTGAAGTTCAAACCATCTGGTGAGAAACACCACGTTCGTACAGATGCTGACAGACGTTACAGTGACTGATTAAGTTTCACATTATGATCCAGTGAACGTCTTCATAACATCCTACACGTCGAAGCACTCGCTGATTGAATCTGTCGTGAAATATACTGGGATATAACATCCATAACATCTGGAGATGATTGCATTTTTACAGTTTACCTGGAAGATGACAAAAGCCTGCTTGTTTTCTCTCCATGTCATCGTCTTGATATGGTCTTTAAGTTCAAAACGCAGCACTCACATGTAGTTGTTAATCAAATCCATCTGTTTATAGTGTTTTTGAGGCGTCTGCTGTGTAAAGAGCGGTCGAGGGGAAGGATGAGCGGGTTCATGGAAAGCAGCAGAAACCAATATGCAAGAAACGCTCTGGGTACAAACCTAATGGCTGCCATAACTCACCGGCACTTTAACCCTTCCCTCAAGACCCCGTATCTGTTTATGCACGTGAGTGTTTATGTGTGTGTGTGACATTGATTCATCGCTTCGATTTAAGCAGTGTCTGTTGTAAATGAACCCGTTTAATGGCCTCCGATGTTAACAAGAGCTGCAGGAGTGCGTTACGTAAACAGAGGAGAGGGAGCAACAGGCCGAGGGACGGATATTGAAACAACCCCCTTAAAAGGGTTTTAGTTCATAATTTTGCAGGATTAAAGTTACACGGAAATCATACTTTACTAGAATTTCACGTGAGGCCTTCAATGCCTGCAGGAGATATGAGGTTGTGATATGAGAGCGTCGGCCTCCAGGGCTTCTCCTCCCGAGCCGTCCCGTGGAATCGTTCTCTCCCTGCAAAAAAAACGTGCCTCAGGCAACAATAGGCTGTGTGTGTGTGTGTGTGTGTGTGTGTGTGTGTGTGTGTGTGTGTGTGTGTGTGTGCGTCTGCATGAGTGTGGCCATGCACACGTCTTTGTCTAAGCGCTGATATTTGTGTGCAGTGTATGTGTCAAGGACAGCTGTTCCTTCTGTTTCTTAGCAGGGCTCCAGGCGGAATCTCCTTCCAGCCCGTCCACACACTCTTCAGGGGGACGGCGATAGACTCCGCCCCTTAATAACCCCCCCCCCCCCCTCAACAGCAACACAATCTGAAAGCTCCACCAATCTAATTTCTGTTTGTTTCAAATTTCGCTGCTGGAAGGAGTGAAAGAAGCGCAGTCTCTCTCTCTCTCTCTCTCTCTCTCTCTCTCTCTCTCTCTCTCTCTCTCTCTCTCTCTCTCTCTCTCTCTCTCTCTCTCTCTCCTCTCCCTCCTCTCTCTCTCTCTCTCCCTTGCAGCTCTCAGACGTCACTTTCTGCAAATAATGCAGCACATGGGAGGGTGGGTGTGGATCCATGTTGCTGCTCCTGAGCAAAACCCCAGGGACGCAGAGTGCAAAGCAGCAATGTTTTTAGCTTTGCTTCGGACAATTTACGAGATATTTCCGCTCATTTAAAACCAATATCAATAGCATCGCTTTGTGCTCAAACTACAATAGAGTCAATTGAATGTGTGTTAAACCTTTTCCCAGTGTCGACTTCAGCAGCTTCAACGAGCCGAGTCAGGCCTGTCAAGCTTCTGCGTTCTCCACATGTTGAAGCAGGGCATGAGTGACACTTGGCATTTTTTGAAGAGTTTGGATGGTGGTGTCTTTCTTTTTAGCTTCAACAAGCTCAAAAAGCACAAGAGGTAAAGTGGGGAAGTTGGATGAATGTCCAATTATCAGCATGTCAAGCAACTTCCAACAGACACGACGTGACGTTACCTCCGAAACCGAGAGATTTATCTTTGACTGGAAGCTTCCAGATTGCTGAGAAAGTTCCTGCCCTTTACTGTTGTTCACAATGAGTTCAATTTAATTCCAATTTACTGATTGTCTCTTGTTTTTCATTAACTCTGAAAGTGGTTAGTCCTCGTCTCCATGGAAGAACTAACCAACAACTCTGGGAGTCAATCATTTTGCTTTAATTTTGAAAACTGACTCAGAAAGGTTTTCATCTCACCAGATCATTTTGTTCGCCTTTAATACCAACTCAACTTCATCACTCCTCCTACAAGTTTTCCCGAAATTCTGTACTTAAAGTTCTTGAGCATCATCTGCCTTTGGATCCTGTCAATATAAATTGTCACCACTTGAACAACCACATTCCCATTTTACCACTCATCTCCACCCCGCCACCAGAACCTAGTCACACACGTGTTCCCAGTTCCCCCATCAGCCCCGTCAGTGTGTAGCAGCCACTTACACCAGCTCCCTGACATGAAGTTGAACGTGTGCCTCCAGTTAACTGCTCCGCTTTTTTGTGTGCATGAATCGATTTCATGTACTTGTCTGATTGTCTGCAAGCTTCTTTTTTCAGCTCTACACTGCACCAGTCTGCCAACCTGTCTGCAGTTTGGTCCCTGAATGAGATTTGAACTTTATCTCACAGGGAAATGGACACGGAAAACCATCCATGTGTTGCCTTGATGCAAAACGCGTCATGATATTCCCGTTTTTCTGTGTTTCTCAAAAGCTTTGAGGAGAGAACCTGTTGATTTTTTTAATTGCTCTCCCCCCAGTTGCCTCACTGGCCTCATTGGGAATCACTTCCTCCCAGTTAAACCCCTGGCTAAGCGTTTTAACAGCATTTAGCGAAACTTTTCTTTTAGCTTACAGTGGCTTTTCTGTTACGCCCCCCAGAGGTTTACCTGTGGCTACTACCCCCCCCCCCCCACACACACACACACGTAGAGAAACACAGAATCTCATTAAATAATATTAGGGAAGCCCTGACAACCACCTTTCTCTCTATGGATTTAAACACTGGAAATTAAAAAGCAGACACAGAGAGTATGATGCGCTCAATTCTCTGAGGGGAAGTAGAAGCTAAACTCTAAGTTCAGGAGGAGTGTAAGTTATTCTAATGATTGCTAATGCGCGGAGCTTCAATTTAGATTCAGTCTCGCTCCAGAAAATATTTATTTTTGATATCTTATCTCATTTAATCAAGCAAGCATTTTTTAGCGTGTCAATACTAAAAGGGTTTCTCTTTTATTAACTGGAGCTGAGGAGCTCTGTGGTGCACTGAAATTAAGTTCCACTTTTTTGATTTGATTTGATTTATTCGCGCAATAAGACAAAACAATGGCTATGCAATAACAAAGATTTAAAACAAAAATAAGAAGAATGTGCAGGTGAGTTTAGAAATGGTAGAAATCTCACATCAGTAAGAATTGTTCACAAATACAGAAATCATGCAAGATTCCAAAAGATGAACATAAGAAAATTATGTTTAAAATAAACGTTACAGTAAAAGAATGTGTGTTGGTTAGTGTACTTGTTATTTATTGTGTGCACATGCAAACACACACCAGACAGATATGAATATTTTGTGGTTCATCAGAAAGAGCCTGAGCTTATATTTGAATTTCTTAAGTGAAGCCGCCTGATTAAAAAATGATAAAAAAAGATAAAGCGGCGCCCTGATTCCACATGACATGTTTTTAATAAGATGTATTTTTAAACTGCAACATGAAACGTGCCTGACATTATATTGACTATTGTATTACACTGTTTTGTGGCCTAATTTAATCGTTTGATCACGAGTCAGTTCTGTAAAATCAAACGTTCATCATTACCTGTTAAGTTAAGAAACAAATGTGTATTAACCTTTTATTATATCTGTCAAAAGGAGATGGTATTCTTTGCTCTCCGCAGTGATTCTGGGACAGAGGTTGGAGTGACTCTGCATTTATCTGCAGAAAAAGATTGTGTTCCTTCCATATTGCAAATGTCAGGCTTAAATAAAAAGCCTCTGTGATTCTAACTGTCCACGAGCAGCCGTTTGTAGGGAAAAGGCTAAATTCTGCTTCTTCAATGTCCTTCCATGACAGAAACGTTGTATTTGTTCAACAGAAAAAAGCAGAATCTCGTCCATTCCTCTAAACTCACTGAGCTCGGACTTATTTCAACACATGGATCCTTTTGAAAGTCTTCATAGGCTTCACCTTCATATCAATATCAGTATATTCATGAAGCTGAGTGTTTCCCACATGTCTGTTCATTGCAGACCATCTCTATTTTCCATCTGTCTTGTTTCTTTAAATATTAAATATTAAATTTATTTATAATATTTATACTGTAAGAGCAAAGAGACACTATAACTCCTCACTAGATCTAAATTAATGAGTAGATTACAATATGTGAAGATTGTATATGGTATATAATTACATTTGGTTAAATTATGTAACTTGTGAAACTTTTTGGGGAGTCTTAGTCTGTCGATCTGAAAATAAGAAGTTAAAAGTTATGATTATGAAAGTGATGCACAGCAGTTCTTGGGAACTTAACTTGAAAACACAGAAGAAGAGACACGTCATGACTCTTCATGAGGCCGACAGACACACAAACCAATCCCCCCCCCCCCCTCAGTCTGTTGCGTGTTTGCCCCACAAACGCAGAGTTTACACTTCTCAGCCTCCAGCTACACAAGAAAAGCTCCTTTTCAGATTACACTGTTTCCCTTTGACGCTGGAGTTCAGCGACGATCGCAGAGAAAACTGTTTTCAAATTCCGCCACCGAATCACAGCGCTTTCTGTTTATCAGCGCGCCCGTGTTTATTTATTTATTTATTTTATTAGGCTTATTTATCAAAGGGCACGCGGTTTGCTTTGTGTTGAAAGGGAACATTCGAGAAATGTGCCACATCATCATATTCTATTCTTGAGCGCTGTTTGTTTGTTAATTACATTGTAAGAGGCTTATGCTGTATGGGGCTGCATGTGTTTTCTTTTACATTCACTCACAGGAATGTGGAGCACTCGGCCTGTGTGCGTTTCTGTTTGTGTGTGTGTGTGTGTGTGTGTGTGTGTGTGTGTCTGTAAGTGTTGCATGTGTGCGCTATTTTGAAGAGCAAATCTAAAGACAATAAACAATGGCATTTTTCTGTAATGTGTGAATCTTTTGGAGCAATGTGTCTCGGAAGATGCATTGTTTTCGCAAATTAGTCTTCAACAGAATCATCGATTAATTTCCATCTATTGATTTTTGCTTTACAATGCATACATGTGATACTACTGTGTGTTTCTATTTTTGAGTTGTAAGGAATCAATATCTACTGGTAACCGTGTGAATCTTAGCTCCAAGGCGTCAGAGTAACCACATTATCTTGGCTAATTGCAATACACTCACACACACAAACACACACACTAGCACACACACACACACACACACACACACACACACACACACACACACACACACACACACACACACACACACACACACACACACACACACAACGCTGAATATTAAGATAGATTGAATCGTGGCTCCAGTGATCTGGCAGCCGGTGTGAAATGCTCAGCTGTAGGCTGTTGTGTTAAAATTTCAAACATAAATAAACCGGCAATTACTGCATGTTGGTACCGCTGGTGCAGAAATGTCCCTGTAAGTGTGAGTGTGTGTGTGTCTGTGTGTGTGTGTGTGTGTGTGTGTGTGTGTGTGTGTGTGTGTGTGTGTGTGTGTGTGTGTGTGTGTGTGTTTGTCTGTGTGTGCGTGTGTAGCTAGGCTCTTTCTGAGATTGCAGGGTTTCATATAAACTGTCCGAGGGTTAAAGGTCACCCGTCAACCATAACATCACATTATGATCCTGTGAATGTGTTTGGTTGAAGGTCACAGTCATGAGTTTGTTTACCCGTGTGTGTGTGCGTGTGTGTGTGTGTGTGTGTGTGTGTGTAGAGACTATATAACTTGCGCTTTCTCTCCTATCGCAGGCTTTAAGCTCACCCATGAACATGTTAAACTATAAATCAAACAGTTTCTGTAACCTACACATCCCCACTCGTCGGCCCTTAATATTCCGCCCATGTGCGTCCTCAGGGAGAACATTAGTGCAGCAGATGTCCTGTGATTATAATATCCAAGAATCTTTCAGTGATATCAGTGATCTGAGCCTCGCTGCCAATCCCGAGTGGCTCCAATTTGCAAAACGAGTCCTCTGACAGTTCCAGCTCTTCCCAGCGCAGCAGGAAGTAGTGACTTATGATTTCTCTCCATCATTTGACTCAACCACGTAACAAAAACAGACTCTGTGGCTCATATCGCTCATGGTTCACATCCACTGTCGTGCAGATAGTTTCCTCGTCTAGGATTTTATGTTTTCAGGAAGTGTTTGTGAGCAGGAAACATGAAAACTACTGTTCCATGAATTCTTTGGGAGGGTTAGGGCCTCAACCTGGCGAGAGCACATTACATTTCCATACTTTCACTCCCTCTATGTTTTATTACAAAGTGGAACGTCACTAAGTGGAGTGGATACATCCTGAAAGGCCTAATAGCCCCTTAAATTCAGCCGAGCTTCACAAAATTACACACTCATAGATACCAGACCCCTAAACCTGCCTGATTCCTCTCATTTAGATCCATGAATTTTTTTCTGGTTTGTCCCACAATTCAAGAGGATCCTCACCCATATCACATTTGATAATAATAATTTGTTTTTGATTAATCCTGCAAATGAACAAGCAAACAAATGCAGACATAACCTCAACCACTTGTATTCTTCTAGCACCCTTCTTGTATTGGTTTGATTTACTCAACCTTTTAATATATGATGCCTCAGCGACACATGCCTACACCCCAAGTTATGAAATTTCATTTGTGGCTCTCTCAACATTTGAATTGGGAATATGTTTTACTAGATAGAGAGAAAATATAGTTTTTTATCATTAATAGTGTTTTGAAGAGCACAATCAAAACTGCATTCACGTCCTTTTCATTTCAGCAGATGATGATGATGATGATCATACAGGAATCGTGGGAAACATGCATTAATCTGCAGTTGCTAAATGTGCAGCTGTTTTATCCCATCAGGATTCAGCAAAAGGTAATAATTTGTCTTTGTTGTAATTATCTCATTTGCATTGTGCGATAATGATGTGACATTAGCCGCAGTTCAAATGTGTTTTTGTGCGGCGGCAGAATCCAGAAACTGTATCGTCACATCACTACCTGCTCTCATCATCGGACATATGCTAATTTCCTTTTTTCCCTGTGTAACTCGCTGAAGTGTCCTCGGCTCCACTGAGCATCAACTGATGTGTTTCCTCCGAAAGCTCCAGACTGAGCAGCTGCACAGTCGCTTCCTACCAACAATTTTCTTTTTTTCTCCCGCTGACTGGGACTTCCTTTGACACGTTGACACTCAAAAGCAGCGCATTTGCATATCGGCTCATGAAGCCGCTCTCACATCTCTCCCTTTGCATGACAATCTGCAGAAATTCTAAAGTTTTATTAGATTCATCCCTCCCTGAAACCCAGGCTCACACGTGGCACCGCACACGCTCCAGTTCTCGAGCTGCTTCGGAAGGTGGGCTGCAGCGTCTGTGGGCAGAACAGAAACCAAAAGAGCACGGCAGGAATCTGAGTGTTTGCATTTGGCTGAAACTTTGCAAAAAATCTGTAGGAAGTCTCACTCACAGTCTTTGTTTGCTTTATTATCACCCTGAGGAGTTTATGTTGTCGCCCACTTTCCGCTGGCTTGGATCGCGAATGCACAAAACAACTGAATGTTTGTTCTTTTTTCTGCAGATTTGGTGGAATGGGCCGAGAAAGAAGGTTTCAGGTTTGTGTGGAGTTGGCATGTTCCCGGTTTCCGTGGGATTTCTCTGGGTACCTTTTCCTTAAGTCAACTAAGGAAAAACAATTGCATAGCGTAGCACATTAACTTGAACTAAGTCAAAGCTGAGAAGAGAACATGAAAGGAACATTCAGTGTTGTGTACCAGTAGGTCGACTCTTTCTTTTTGTGAGTGAACTCATCATCTCCCTTTCTCTATTTTTGATTTGTATTTGTATTAGCAATACATGGATCTTTATTGTAAACAACAGGGGTATTTATGGGACTGATATCTATGAGTGTGTGGAATTAGGTGCAGCTTGATTGAATTTAAGGGGTTTTAATCTTCCTTAACATTGGTTGCTGACCTCAGATCCCTGTGCTTGTGCATATACAGCACATGTGGAGTACAGAGAAACAGAAAGAGCATGCATGTGCACATAGTAATGCAACAGCTCCTGCTACACATGTCAAGGCGAGGATCTATGGACAATGGGGCCCGGAGGAGGCGCCCCCCCCCCCCCCCCGGGAGAAGAGCTATGCAGGATGGAGCATCTCATCTGGGATTAGAAACAGCTCGCTGTGGGACTGTGGACCCACGGTTTAGCCTCCTCTCTTGTGAACGACGGGCGCTCAGTGTGTGTGTGTGTGTGTGTGTGGGATTAAATCGCTCCTCGAGTGTGTTTGTGTGTTTGCTCACGGCTACAGTTCAGCTGGCCCCACGAGGAATGAGTGCTGTAATAATTAAGGCTTTGGCCGGAGCCTCCAGGTCAGTGTGTCTGTGATTGTTTGGAGCTGTGAGTTATTTGCCCACTGGACTAGAATAAGCATCGTTTAGATCAGCTGGGGGACAATCTTACTTCTTCATTTTAAATGTATTAATTTATACCAATATTTGCAAGAGTAGGATTTAAGAAAGTCTTCAGGAGGCTATTTTTTTTAATGTCACACTCATCATCTGTTCTTCAGCTTCATCTTTTGGCATTGACGTTCACTTCCACGTGATTTCGGTGCAGTTTTAAATTAAAACGTGGTTAAATTCAGGCACTATTCTATGTGAGGTTGTAAAGGCGGCAGCCCGTCGTGTGATCTCCGTCTATTTATAGTCTCTTTTGAAGTAAGATGCTTCAGCTGCTCGGCTGCTTATTCCTTCTCAACAGCTCTTACTTTCTCCATCACTGAGATATTCTATTAAATGAATAAAGGTGCTGTTTTACAACCCTCTAAAATGATGCACTAATGTTCATGAGTAATGATTCAATGCAACACAACAAGCACGACAGTCATTTTGTTATTTTATAAACGCACCATGTTTACATTTCTCTTGTTTTGTGCAAATAAATCAAACTTTATGGGGATTGTGCGTTGATACGTTTCCCATATGGTTCCAGCGAAATTGGTGTAAAATGTTGTTTTTAGCAGCGGGAGACAAAATGTATTAAATTCACAGGGTGAGGGGAAAAGATTAGCTTGAAAACAAATGGAAAGCTCAAATGAAACTCATGAAAATGTTTTGCAATTACCCAAAACCATTAAAGGAAGCAGAGACGAGCTTCCGTCGTAGAAGTTGAAATACATGCACACACACACACACACACACACACACACACACACACACACACACACACACACACACACACACACAAGATTTACACAGAGTGTGAAATGACACATTTCTGCTCTTCTATATCCTTCTACATTTCTGACAGTGATTTTAATGAACAAATGTTGAATTCCATCTCTCAGATCTGAATGAGAGTGTGTTTGTCTGTGTGTGTGTCTGTGCCTGTGTGTGTATGTGTTTATGGGCGTGTGTGTGTCTGTTATGGCATGTACTGTAAACACATGCACTTCTGTTACATGCTAGTAAAACAGGATCTCATCTCCTGCTCCTGTCTGACACTGTAAGTCAAGGCCGTGACGTGCTGGGTGTCACTTTAAAGCCTATAATCAATCTATCCATTGAGCATGTGTGATAAACTCTTCAGATGCATGATCGCACAGTTACACGCCAGTAATTCAAACACAGAGACACACTCACAGAGCAAAGCTGCGAGGAAATAACACCAAGCACTGATGGAAAAAAATCAGTTTGATATCTAACTTGCTCAGAGCTAAAGAGAAAATGGACATAAATGGTTTGTGTGTGTGTGTGTGTGTGTGTGTGTGTGTAGTTTCCAGAGTGTCTGCTTTTGCCAAATTATGAAATGAGAACAGCCCCAAACCCTCAAATGACTCCTTCTCATACTCTCCCCCCCCCCTCGTCCTTCCTCCATTGTCACTTCTCTTTCCCTTCAAGGCTGATTTCAAGCTACCTCACAATCCTCCCCCCCCAACACAAGGCCAAATTAGATTAACCCTGTGTGTGTGTGTGTGTGTGTGTGTGTGTGTGTGTGTGTGTGTGTGTGTGTGTGTGTGTGTGTGTGTGTGTGTGTGTGTGTGTGTGTGTGTGTGTGTGATTTACCATAGAGTCTCTCCTCTCGTCGCTCTCAGTTTCCATCACACACTCACACAGATAGACAGATGAGCCTATTTGTATGTATTCTATTCTCTATACCGACACAAACTGCCTTTATCTCCTTTGTGGTGACGATAATGGAACAGGTTTGAGGGCAAAACGTTGCCCGAATGATTTGTTTGTACCTTTCTCATATCCTCTTCTTATAACATTGACCTCTATGCTGATCTATGTAGTTTGTCTTTAATTGTAAATGATCTTGAATTCGTTTTTTTGTTGTCTTTCACAAAATACACCATATGAATAAAGTTATAAAGCTACATCCATGATGCTCTCACAAACTCCTTGTTTTATATGGAATATAAAATATAATAAATTTGGCCATTGAAAGAGGCACCGAGCAGCAAACACTCATCAAACCACCGCCTGGATCCAGACCCTGTTGTGCTCATTGACGTCTATTTTAAGAATGGAGATAAAAAATGGGCCCGGGGCTTCTGACTCTGGTCCCACATCTGGAGAGAGACCATCACATTCAGCTCAGTCTGTAGCACCACAGCAGCATCACTTGCTGTGAGATGGTTCTAATCCCAGAGGGTCCAACAGCAGGACCAAGCTACACCTTGGTGAAGAAATGGAATTCAGTCTTAAGCTGAGAAGCTGATTGCAGCGCTGACACTGATGGAGACAGACAGACAGACAGACAGAGTGAGACAGACAGACAGACAGACAGACAGACAGACAGAGTGAGACAGACAGACAGAGTGAGACAGACAGACAGACAGACAGACAGACAGACAGACAGACAGAGTGAGACAGACAGACAGAGTGAGACAGACAGACAGACAGACAGACAGACAGACAGACAGACAGACAGACAGACAGACAGACAGACAGACAGACAGACAGACAGACAGACAGACAGACAGACAGACAGACAGACAGACAGACAGACAGACAGACAGACAGACAGACAGACAGACAGACAGACAGACAGACAAAAGGTTGGATCATAATACACACATTTGAAAGAGGAGAGATTGAAAAGCTGCTGGGAGAGATGAAGGAGGTGAAGGAGGGACACCAAACACACGCCAATACTAAGTTATGTAATAAGACCAGAGACATTTTTTTTTAAATCAATACAGTTCATGCAGTGGTTGAAAAATTCATGAGCAGACTGGGATCTAGTAAAACCCATTTCTTCTTTTCCTTATTCCTATCTGCACACATCTATGTGATGATAAGCAGCCATTGCTTTGGGGTTTCTTCACTTCCCGCAGATGATTAAGCCTTTTAAACGATATGATAAGTATCGTGAGCTTTTTCATGATAAAGCTCCACTTCCAGTTTTTTGTTTCCTCCCATTCACTGGAAAAAACGTTCAACCTTTTCAACTTTTAAATTTCCATCCGAGCTTCCCACACACACAGAACATGCCGTTCCATTTCAGTCAGACATTTTCCACATTGCGTTTAATAAGAGCAGCAGCAGAGGAAGATGAGGAGTAAGAGTCAGTTCTGTTGGTATCTGATCATTAACCAAGGTATTTAGTTAAAATACTGAACAGAGGAAGAATCCAGGGGTCACTACCCAGAGTTTATTGTAAATAGAACAAGAAATCCTGTACCAGATTTCATAGAAGGCTCAAAATCAGAAATGTGAACCTCTCGGTGTCATCGGGGGGGCAAAGTCCACTTATGATCGTGGTGTTTTGGGCTTTTTGTGCCACTCAACCGACTCGATTCATCTTCTTTAATGTTTGTACGAAACCTAAAGGCGAATCAAGCCGGATGAGACTTTTCTTTCACTGACATTCCTCTTCCTCGTTTACGCCGCCTGCATGTACACAAACAGACACGTCCCTTTCAAGCGATGGACCGCCACTGCCCACGCACCACCTTTACGTTGTGACGGTTGTTAGGCAACAAATCCTCAAGGGGGCCGCGCAAAGTCGAGGCAGGAACAAACATGTCACAGCGGAGGAGTTTGTGATAATGTGCATCTCAACAAAAGAGACAAGAAGCGGCTGTTTGTCCCTTTGGAAAAAGAACATATAGATATTTCAGGATTTCCAGTGGCTCTGCTCAATTTGCATCCTGCTCGAGTCCACGTTCTTTCAGAAGACGTGTTGAAATGCAGATAGAATGGAACTGATGGTTCCCCCCCGTTTCTGTATGTGTGTATCTAACGTGTGGTTGCGAGGACGATCAAACCAAATGATGGAGTGACTGACATCAAAGTAAATGGCTCCTCAGCTTCCTGAGTGACTGACTGATGCTCTGAACGACAAAATAATGCTCTGAGTGGGAAGGTACTTATCCATACGTGTGTGTGTGTGTGTGTGTGTGTGAGCGCATGTCTATCTATAGCTATGAGGGCCAAGTTTGGTTCAATACCATCATTGTGAGGACATTTTAACTGGTCCTCACAAATTCAATTGGGCTGTTTGAGGGTTAAGACTTGGTTTAAGGGTTAGGGTTACAAGTAGGTTTAGGTTTGATTGTTAAGGTAAGGGTGAGAGGGCTAGAGAATGCATTATGTCAATGAGTGGCCTCGCAACTATAGAGAGACGTGCATGTGTGTGTGTGGTTGTGTGTGTGGTTGTGTGTGTGTGTGTGTGTGTGCGTGTGTGTGTTCATATTCATATGGCGCACATGCTCTGCCCACGCACCAGCTTAAGATAATTGAGCACCATCACATACAGAAAATATACTTTAACATTAGAGCAGTGCACACGCTTCATTAAAACGCCGTTCAAACACACGACTTGTCTTTTGATTAAGGTTTATTTTCTCCCCGACTCACACTAACCTACACACAGCGATTATTTTGTTAGCATCCATCCCTATAATGTGAATTTGTAATGGGAAAAAAGTGTTTGAATGCAGAGCAACATTCTGATATAAATCCAATTAAACCAATACTCAGTGAGAAATTGCCCTGTAAATTGCAATTTGACATGTATATACCTTTATCAAACTGTGACTCACGGAGTTGTCATCACATTTCACGTCACACACCGGAATCCGGGCTACTCAATGATGCAGGAGCTATTACAGTGCATGAATCAACTCTCGTGTATATATAGCCATAGAAAGGACAGATCAAAGTGAAATGTGCAGAAAGTGGTGATGGGACAGAGCGACTGCTGCAGGCCACAGAAACACAGCCAGTGAGTTTCCCGTCTGAGAAATCCCACACGGTGAGATTTGTCCGAGCTGACGTCTCTTCCCTTTTAATTAGGTGCACCCCCGTTATGTTTTGCAACACCTTGTGCAAAAAGGAAATTGAGTTCTCCCAGTTTCTCATGAGGTGATCTGTAACTCATCTACTGAATGGGCTGTAGGCACGTCCAAGGAATGCTCGTGAAATCAGAATAATATCGGTATATCCCACGTGTCGTAATTGAAAAATTATAATAACACGCTATGCTGGAAAACAGGTATCAAATATGCTATTAAAGTCATTTAAACATGGTTGAGTGTGTCCAATGAGCCAACAAACATGAAGAGCACAGGACATTACTTACCGTTCATTTGAGTCATTTACACCTATTCCTTTCGTTGAAATGTCAAAAACCGAAGAAAAAGAAATCCTCCAAACTCATGTGAACCTTGCTGTGCTGCAGAATGAACTGATCCACGTGACCGATGTGTTGGAAGTTCTGCGACAGTTGAAAACACAAAACAAAGTTCTAACCCTAACCCAGAATAACTGAGGTAGCTCACCAGCTACAGCCCTTTATTAACAATCCCGTTAAATCCTAATGTCAACCTCCAACAAGAACCTATCCACAACCTGTAGACATGTGTCTGTCTGCTCTGACCAAACTCTAATTCATGTGATTGAATTTAGGCCTTTTAATGAACATTTTAATGGTGATAGTGGTTTTACTTTGAAATATAGACTGAATCCAATAAAGATGTTCGACATGACAGCTCCCAAAAGTGAAGCTAAATCATTTTGATCACAGTATATTTTTCTCAAAGATGGTTTCTATTATTTTCAGAAGTTCTTATCACACAGATGTGTGTTTGAGGTGTTCGTTGTCGACTCGCGTTCATCACCAGGACCTTGATATTGTGTCTCCACATCAAGATCATAACTGCACTGACAACGAGAGGAGGTAGAGA
>NC_083637.1:8248275-8358275 GCF_963576545.1 Limanda limanda
CAGCCACATTCTCCTCCGACCGTGTTATGTCACCTTGAGTTTTACAGACAACAAGGTTAACACCACACTGACGTCAAATAGCCACCGATCTGACATGGTACTGAAAGTGTCTGAGTCAGTTCCCAGGACAAGGTCTGATCACTCTCTCCTGCAGGGCCAACATGAGCTAACAAACCAGCATCAGGGTGAGGTAGAGCAGAGAGACTCCATCTCAAGTAAAGAGCTGGAATTAAGTTTTCAGAATAACATTTGTAACAAAGAATCTGTGTTGAAGCCACACACGTAGCCTAGTTGTGAGTGTGTCTCTCTGCAATTACACTGCCAAAAAGCAAGTGGGCTATAACGGAAATGCAAGTGACCGTTCAATCTCTATGCTATTCCGTGTTCTCGTTCCTTCGACTCAAATTCAAAAATGGCGTAGAAGCAGGAGATTTCAGAAATAATCTCCGCTAGAAATACAATGCTATCAAGCTGAGATTAAACCTGAAATCAAATCATATCTGGGCCAGTTGTACAGTATCCAGCAGACATGCAGTGACGTCACCATCCATGTGGAGTCATGTGGAGGACAGAGGATGTCACACCATGTTAAACCCCTATGAGACGAATTGTGATTTGTGAGTATGGGCTATACAAATACAATTTGATTGATTGATTGATTGATGTTTGTGTCCACCTGTTGAATGTTAGTCCATCTTCCATTTAGCTCGGTTTTGGTCTCCACCAGCTGCTCAATAATCACTATGTGCTCACCAGCTCGTGACAATCTTTGTGCCTTGTGGAACGAAGTGTACATTGGCAGAAAATTGCTTGCATCTGGAATGAGAGTAATGGAAATGAAAATGGTTCAATTGTGGAAAATGGTTCAATTGTCAAAACATTGACTTTAAAGATGCTAAAAAGTCTCTCTAGAGTTGTTCAAAAATTCAAAGTTAAAGGATAATTGTCTCTCACATTACACATAGTAATCCTTTTTTCAAATGAAAAATATTTATTATTGTAGCTTTATAATCGTAAATCTCATTTTCATTTCTGTTATAGCCTTTTGTGTAGTCAATGCATTTCCGTTTTACTGGGTTGCAAGAATATTTCCTTTTTTGTGAATTCTACTAAATGTCGAATCTGTTTTTGTGTCTCACAGACGCCAAGACAAATTTGGATTGGGACACTGTGCAGACCATCAGTGTTTGGTTTTAGATTTCCTGTCGCCTCCACAGCAAATAAATGGGATTTCAGAAGAAGCAGCATGTGTGATGTATTTAGTTTCCAAAATAAGATAAATGGAGCCTATTGTGGACATTGGTGATGGGGGATAATAAATGGATTCCATGTGTGTCTCACCTCTGGGAGTGCAGACGTCCTCTTCCTCCTCCTCTTTGAGTTGAGATTCACTCCAGCTCTCCCTTTCAAACCCCTCATCCTCCCACAAGTTTCTTTAAAACAAAGAACCGGACCGGAGAGAGTCAGCCGGAAAAGCTCCTCTCACTAAATTGCCATCAAAAACTTTTATCCGATTCACAGCTACTGTAAAAATCTATGCTTCTTTCCCATCGTGCATTTATAAAGTGCTAAACCATGTCAGTCATTCCTCATCCAATCAGGTTCTATTCACAGGAGGACCAGTTAAAACTCAGAGCACGTGTGTGTGTGTGTGTGTGTGTGTGTGTGTGTGTGTGTGTGTGTGTGTGTGTGTGTGTGTGTGTGTGTGTGTGTGTGTGTGTGTGTGATGAAAATGGCACAGGACGTGTCAACATCAGGTTTTTGCTTGTGTGTTGCCACCTAATCTCACGCATGATTAGGAGAGCAATAACACGACTGTCTGAGCAGGTTATAAAAGCGGGAACACCTCTGTGTGTGTGTGTGTGTGTGTGTGTGTGTGTGTGTGTGTGTGTGTGTGTGTGTGTGTGTGTGTGTGTGTGTGTGTGTGTGCGCACGCTTTATGTGTGTGACAGCCAAGAAAATGTTTATTGAACCACTAACTGTCACATTACAACCAGACTCTCGATTTCTTTTCTTCTCTTCTTTCGCCTGTACCCCTTCAGTCTGAAGTGGTCCCCTTTTTTATACACAACTGCTAGATTATAAATCTCCGGCCCCCCTCGTCCTCCTTGACCTTCATCCAGCTTGTTTCTGATTGCTTCTTTTCAACGACATGTTTTCCTTTCTTACCCTCTTTTATCCCCCGGTGGCCTCGCTCTCATATCTTTATCTGCTCTAAAAGAAAGGGTCGATTGTGGCGACATCCAAACAGACAACAGACACACTCACATGGACACAGTCACGCTGATGGTGTCCTCTCAGTCTGCTTCTTCCATGAATTGCGTTCCCGCCCTCTCTCCTTTTCTTTCATTCCCGACTCCATCCACTCTATGGCTTCCCTGTTGTGTCACTTTGGCTGCAAAAGCCTGACATGCTTTGATGGAAAAGAAGAATATAATATCTGGAGGTAGCTGAGAGCTTTTATAGTGAACTCAAGCATGTGGTTATGTGTGTTTGTGTGGACAAGGTACAGTATTAGTCAAGTTGTGTGGACCGACGTTATGAGGACTTGTCTTCCTTATGGGGACAAAAAGCAAGTCCCCATAACGTAGATCATTCTATTTTTTAATAGAAAATATAATAATATTAAAGAAGACACTTTATTTATACAGCACATTTTAAAAGAAAAGCAAATGTAAGAGAAATAACAATCGGTAGCATGCAATGTGACAAGGAGGCCAGAAAACCACATTTAGCTGGTTCGGAACAAGGTGGTGTTCAAATTAAATGAATAAATATCGAGCTGTGTCACATGAAAACTTCAACACAAAAGCAGTAATGTGAAAATAAAGATAAATAAACGAGTGTAATAAAAGGTGAGAAGAAAATGATAAAAACACAGTAAAAACATAACATCAAATCAAAGCTAGTCTATAAAGATGATTTAAAGGAAGGAATCGACTCTGTGAGCCTTTCATCCCCAGGTCGGTCGTTCCAAAGCTGAGTAAAGTAAAGACAGGTTATGGTACGGTCCAGTTTAATGTCCTCAGAAGTCATAGAGCTTGAGCATGTGTGTGAAATGTAGAAAGGAGGGACCCCCCCCTAAAAGCAACCAAGCTGTAACAGTGGAGTGCAGCCCCCTCCTGTGGTGGCTGTCGACTTTAGATCACAGTCAAACTAAAAAGATAATTTATGAAGTTTAGGGATGTTTCTTTTTAATAGTTTTATAACTAAACAATAAAGATAGCTGTGAAAATGGATAATCATCAGTCATCATAAAGTCATATCAAAGAATAGAGTAAAAAATATCGAATTGGTTAAGTAAGGGAGGGTCATCAACTAACTAGAAGGTCAGTGGTTTGATTCCCAGTCGTGCCGAAGTATCCAGAAAGAATCCGGATCCTTCATTACAAGTAAAAGTTACATATTCAAGTGCAGGTTTTTCAAGTAAGCGCCTTTGACTTTTGACAACTCAGTAAAAATCTGTCAAAAGTCAAACAAGGATTGCAACCGCTGTTTCAATATTTAACACCAAAATGCAACATGTTTTTAGATACAATTGAAATCTCACGAGTAACTACAGTTGTCATATAGATGAACAGTGCAAGTCTAAAGTAAAATAAAATGGAATCAATCCTGTCTTTCCTAATAAATGTTGTTCCTCTGTCACTGTTTTGTTGCGCTGCAGCAAATGGAAGCAGGCAGCAGGGGGATATTGGCTTGATGATGGTGGGTGATGGGATGTCTGAAGTATTTTAAATCTCCTCTGCGTTGATGTTTCTTACATTAGATTTCACTATCAATCACATTACATTCGTGGAGAGAGAAACTGTATTATTTGATTTAAAAAGACCTGAATGTAGATTTGTGCGAATTCTATGATCCCAGTGTCTGTGATTAGCTTTGAATTGCTTGTTCACTTTGCCGTTTGAGGCTGATTTAGAGTCAATTTGTCAATTGTTTGTTAAAATCCAGCCTTTTTACGCCTTCACAACCAGCCTCAATGTGAAATTATTCAACTATATGCATCAAAATAAAAAGATTTGGTTTCTATTTCGATCAGAATATGCCAAGACTAAGGTTTAGAGCAAAAGCAGGACTCTAGATTTTTAGAGATTTTCTGAGACCGAGGTTCACTGACACATTTGTGGTAATTTGACTGGTAATTTGTTTGAGAACGGATATATTATTACTACAAAATCTCAATTTCAGTGATGAAGACCTTTGAATTGAGATTACTAACAAATCTTACATCCTTATCATTATGTCCCTGTTGTGGGACTGTTTGACACTCACCCTTATACATGGAGCTAATTAATATTCCATCACAGCAAAGCCTGGTTGGATGTGGGACTCAAAAGGAAGATGTATTGACGCTGTCATATACATTGACAGTGAGTGACAGATACACACACTCTGCACAAAGCTTAGTTTTGCCCCGAGGCCCCACAGTCGGTTAATCCTCCCGGGAGTTTGATAAGTTAATGTCAGCGACCGCAAAACACACATGATGTCACTTGACATATTATGCGCTCTTATTTACTGTAGATACACTGGCCTTAATTTAAAAATGTCAAAGTTTGTGTTGTCTCCTCATCAACGTTTGGATGCTGCCAGGAGACTTGAACATGTTTGCTGCACGTCACCCGTCAACACAAGCTTTCTCTTTTCATCTCCTGTCATCGCCCTAATGTCACAGTCCATTAAAGGGTCACATGTTTGGAAGTCTGGCCCATCACTGGGGACTATAAAATTCAAATGCATTTAAAAGGACATTGATAATGTGTCATAATCTAACAACACAGTCATTACTTGTCAGCGGCGGAGCAATCCACCTTTATTTGCAGATTGTTTAGGTTCATTCTGTTTAATTCGTGACTGGATATCTTCAGATTGTTTGGCAACATACTGACGATACCAAGCTGGAGACAGGAAGAGAGGCGTTTACTGACTGTTTTACATATTGAGCTGCCTCTGAGTAGTGATGTGGCCAAGCTACATAATCTAGGACTAGGAATCCTTTAACAGAGAAGAAACAAACGATAGTGTAAAATTCAATGTAAATCATTGGGACAAAATCCACATTTCTCATTCTGCGTAAAACAAATCCTTTTACAATATAGGTGAAGATAATACAAGGCTTCTGTAAGCTTGGCTAAGCGGGTGACTTCCAGAATTTGTGTTTTTAATGTGAAATTCACTTCGTATTTCCTCAGAAAGCGTTTTCAGGCCAAGCTGGTGGCACAGAAAGGCTCATTTAAAATAACTATAACTCAGTGTTACTCAAATTTGAGCTCAGACCCACAGCATTGTGTTGCTGCACAAAAGGACTGAGGATGTTGTGCCACAGTCACTTACATTGACATTGCATTCAAATTTGATTTCTATGCTAGAATGAACAGAAAAACTAGTACAACGACAAAAAAAGTAAACAAGGCGTGATATTTTACAATTTAACCTTAAACTTTATTATTAGTAAGGATAAATATAAAGAAAACACAATTAAATAATTCTCTGCACTGTTCATTCTGTGAAATAGAAGCTTTCTTTTCTGTTCATAACAGCAACAACATAAATGACAATCGTGATATATCTATGTAATGCTCATATCAGCCATCAAATGTATCGGTTGTGTAAGAATAACAGAAAGTTCAAAAATACATCTATCTTGTAAAAGCTTGAAATGTCCCCAAAATGTTAAAATAATTTTCTTAATATTTTACAGTTTACAGCTCAACATAGGGCAAAAGAGAAACGGATTTCTTGAAATGAAACAGGTTGAGTGAAGCTGGAGCGAATATGTCATCACTTGCTCACTGACCAGAACAGCTCACAGATGACTGATGGTGAAACGAATGTGGAAGAAAACCTTTCAAAGTCTATTTATATATATATTTATGAATGCTTTTCTCAGAAATGTTCAAGTTTTCGCTCAGCTGTTAGAGGTGACATTCCTGCCCACAGCTGTGACGGACATTAAAGCCACATTATGGCAAATCAAAGTCTGAGCAATCATAGCACGTTTGTTGCTTTTCAGAAATACATCAGAGTTTTTCACCGTTCTGCAGCAAAGTGTGTTGGAGAACAGCAGTAAATCAGAAAAGACAGCGTAAAGGTCATTCAAAAACAAAGGCATTATATAGATCCATTGTGATCCCGTTGAGGTTTAATGGACATAAACACAACCACACATGCCGACTCCCACTCATCAACCACATTTAATTAAATCTGTTTAATTTGCCCAGTAGTTTGTCTCTTGTGTAAGCGTTTAATGTGTCAGCCTGATGTGCGCTGCTGTGATCTATTCCCACTTCCACGGAGGTATAATCAGAAAATACAGAGCAGCATTAACTCTACGAACCAAGCGCCCAGACGTCCAGGAAAACCTGCAGAACGCAACTTGTCCCCAAGCTGCCGCAGTCTTCGATCGGAGGGAGAAGTACTTCTGCAAATTCTGACAGTTCGGGAGCATTTCTCTAATAAATGTGGTAGATATTCTCCTCTCTATCGGGACAAGTAGTTACATCGCAGGTGCATTTTAAGGGACTTTGGGGGCCCCGGGCTAAATTAAGCCCCTAAATCCCTTCTCACCTCGTTGCTTCACCCAATTGTGAGCAACTCCAGCTGCCAGAGGCCTGATGTGCCAGGATAGTCAATGCATGTTGAACACTCGAAAATGATTTGGTGAGAGTGCCAGAGGACCAAGAGAGGGAAAGGCATGTTGTGAAGCAGGACCTCGAAAATGTTTATGGTTCTGGCCCCATCAACTTATTGATTTTGTCCTTTATCTCTAAAACCCTGAATGCATTAGGCCCTACTGGCTACCAAGGAAGAAAGAAAAAACATGGTGGTGAAAGAAGTAACACGGACTGAGCAGGATGAATACAAACAGTGTCACAAGGCCACCAAGGAGACTATCATGGTCTGATCCCTGGAGGAAACCACTGACGAGATTCGGTTTCCTAAACAGAGCAGCATGCATTACTTAAACTCGCCTCCAAAACCTCCACTGGTGGTTTGGCATAAGCAAAATGCTGCCTTAGCTAGTCTCCAGCATGTTCTGTCAGGACGAAGGACAGCATTGTCCAAAGGGCAATGCAGATGGTAAATTGGCCTCATGCTAAGAAAAATGGCCGAAGGGATCGTGACATGTAGGACATACAGTAGACCTCTGTCTTCAGATAAGCACCTCATCCACTTCCCCAGGTCTGCAGGGAGAGCCAAAGGCCTGAGAGCTCCAGCAGGACCTCTCACACCCAGGAGAAGGTGAAATATGGGAGTAAACCAGCTCCATTAGCAGCTCCAGTTCCCCGGGGAAATCACCTCTACATGACTCCTGCCAGACGTAGTGATGTTATCCATGGTTGCCAAGAGCGTCCTTCTCATAGAATTCACAGTCCTGTCAGAGGAGAGGTAAGAATCCAGTCCAATATGCTGACTTAGCAGCCAGCGCTCACATGTATGGAGGTTGGCTGGAGGGCTTTCATTCCCCTATAGTGGAGGTTGGTGCTGCATGAGGCTTCGTCAGCATGGGTGTGACAGAGGCAAAGCATCATCCATTATCTGTACGGCTAGTCCTTTGAGGGTCACGGGGGAAGCTGGAGACAATCCGAGCCTTGGCGAGAGGCGGTGGATCACAGAGCACAACATACAAACAACCGTTCACTCTCACATTCAAACCATCACTCAATTTACAGCCTCCAATTAACCAAACCCTAATATGCAGGTCTTTGGACTGTTGGAGGACGCCGGAGTACCCGAAGAAACCCATGCAGACTCAGGGAGAACATCCAAACCACACACAGAAATACCCCGGCCACACAGGGACTCGAATTGGAACCGAAGCATCAAAGAGCCATGATAGATCTGACTGAGGAGGCTGAGAAGGGCTGTGGCTCAGGAGGAAGGGGAGGAAACAGCATTGGAGGCTTCTGTCCAGCCACCAGGAGATCCACTGGGGTTAAAGGAACAAAACATCCCTGAGACTGGAGGTGACCAGCTGATGACCCGTGTGATGCACCTCAGTTAACCTGATTACTTGCTTCTTGGAGATTCAACATCTTTCTTTCTTTCTTTACTTAATATGGTGACTTAAATCTCAGATGCAATTTTTATAAGTATTTTCTCCTTTGGTTTTCAAAGAAATACATCATAATTATAATAATAAGTCAATGTATTATTATAGATTATGGTGAGGGAATGGCGCAGTTCTTCGAATTGCATAAAGAACTATATTTGACCTTCAGATAATAAGGCCTTCTTTTGTGTGCTTGAAAACCTTAAAGCTTTCCAAACAAAGAAGCCTGATTTCCATATTTGTAAGGTTGTGTCAAAAAATATAGAATTCTACAGTTACACATCCCCGGAGAAAACGTTAAAAGATGAAATCTGCTTTTCTTCTTCATTAAAGAAAGAAACCTGTCTCGTAGATACTTTTTTTGAAATGTCATCTTTGCATTTCAATGGAGAGAACACCTCATCCCCTTTTCACTGTGAAGACATTCCCTCCTGAAAGAGACTTATTGTTTAATATTCATCGTTCAATGCAAAGAGTAGATAATAATTGCATGAACTGCTCTGTCTTGTTAAAACTCAGTTGCACTGCCAGAATGACTTCAGAGACATTTTCCACCGTATTGGGAATTTAAACTCTTAAATGTAGCTGAAATAAACACGATCCAGCTCTTGTGCGAGACAGCGTGGATCGTGGTCGCAATATGTAAAACAAATATGTTCCTGTCCTCCTGAAGAAAAGCAAAGGCAATGCACAAATAACTGTGTTATTTTGGGCACATGAACAGTGTCCGTATTTCTATTTTAGTCTCTTCAGTCCAACCATTTCCCTGGATTTCTCTTTGTGACCAACATTCTTTAGTTTCTCTGCTCGATTTGACAGTAAGTCTGCTTTTTGAGGAACCTCTTCCCTCTTAAATTGGATGAATCCGGTCCCGAGATTTTGCAGAAGGAACACAATGCAAAAATAATTATTCTTACAGTGAAGTAGGAGAAGGAAGTTTAGATAATTAACTTGTATTAAAGAAGAGGTTCAGTATTGTAAAATTTGAGCAGGTGCAAGCATGTGATAAAATATGAGAGAGAAGAGAAAGTAAAACATATAGAGCCATACAAACCTATGTGGGATTTTTAATCTGGTTTCTAGTGGATCTTAAAAATAATGTTTAATGATTAAAAATGGTTACAAAATATGTTGGTGTGGTTTGTATGTCACATATTTGTACTTGAGTAAATGTACTTATTTACATTAAGCACTTATTTACTCTATCGTGCTATATGGAATAAATAATAAATAATTCTAAAATTCTAAAATAGCATTTTAAATGAATAATTAACTGACTTTGATAACATTGAATAACACTTTAAATAAATATTTTTCTTTAAATAACTAATTTTATATTAAATAAATATTTTTCTAATAATTTAAATTCCAGGATGAATTATTAAAACAACATTCTAAATAAGTACATCTCAAAATACTATTGTTAAATATAACCGTCGCACTCTGTGTATAAACCATAGAGGTATAAACACACGGCGCCTCTGAGCGGCGGCGGCGGCCCGGAAGTGCTTGTGAGTCCGTTAAAAGCCAGTGGGACGGAGGCTAGTTAGCGTTAGCTGTCAGCCGGGTTCAGTCGTTGTGCAGGATGGAGCTGACACGCAGAAGTAAGTAGCCGGACCCGGTTCACCCCTCGGGATTCATGCATTTTGTCCCGGACACAGAGAACCCGAGCAGCGGAGCAGTGCACATGTTGTGTTCCCGCAGAATTAGAGGTTTCTGTGCGTATTGTGTTAGCCAGCTAGCTAAGGGACCAGTATGCTAACAGAGCAGCTAGCTAACAGAGCAGCAGGCTACGGACCAGCTAGCTAACGAGCCAGCTAGCAAACAGGACTAGCTGCTCTTAGTATTTTGATAGCCAGCTAGCTAAGGGACCAGCTAGCTAAGGGACCAGCTAGCTAAGGGACCAGCTAGCTTCGGGGGCTTGTGCTGCTCCTCTGCGGGTTAGCACCATGGCCGCACCACCACAACTCTCTTCCAACCCCCGGTGTGCTCTCACTTGTCCCCGCAGATTACAAGGGCTGCCTGAAGACGTTGTACAGCGCCATAGAGGAGGCGGACTTCCTGGCCATCGATGGCGAGTTTTCAGGTGAGCTTGGAGGAGTCGTGGAGGAACTGCGTGATGGTGCTGGAGACACAAGCTGTTTGTGTGACATGTGTGTGACACGTGTGTGTTGTTTGTGTTTCCAGGGATAAGCGACGGTCCCAATGTCAGTGCGCTGACTAACGGACTGGACACCCCGGAGGAGCGGTACACCAAGCTCAAAAAGGTCAGCACAGGTCATTAAACACGGTCAATTTCATTTATTTGTCCCAATAGGTCAAATTACAAGTTCAATTAAAATGGGTTTGTAGTCCGTGCATCATCACCCTGTACACTGGGACCATCACATGTGAATCCCTCAAGAGGACAGTACCTCCAGGAAAACCTTTTGTAATTGAGGAAAGGTAGATTATCCTCAGGAAGAGGGAAGCTTCTTCCTGGATGAACAGTCGGTGGATGTCATGGGCCAGATTTGAAGTTGGATTCATTCCGCATGTAACCACGTTCTTTTTGTTCTGTGAATGCAAATTAGTCCCGGGCCACAGGTGAAGGAGCACCTGCTCTGCTGACGTCCTCTGACCCACAGGTTTACAATGAATCAAACCCAATTGAACGGTTCTCAGAGCTCGTGTGTTGATTTGTTTGCAGCCACCACCATCACAACATCAACACTTATCCCCACATGATTGATAGATCCATAAATTGGTCAAATAGATCCTGACTCTCTCTTCCTTGCAGTGTTTCCTCTTCGGCAACACAAAAACAACGTGCGTGATTATTTGCATATAGAGCAGGGAAGTAAGGCTGGATCACACAGGGTAACACATTCAGGACGTATTACTTCCAGGTGTGAACACACATAGTTAGTGCTGTCCACTTATGAACGAATCTCGTCAGGTCTGAACTTGGCCTTTGATCAAAAAACTTTCAGGTGCTGCCAGACAGACAGGATGTCCACTCCACAATTAAGACCTGGAAAGAACCGATTACACCTCCAAGACACACGTACACAAATTACTAACACAAACGTCTACATTAGGAGGAGGAGGCTGAGACTCCTGCACAAAGATAGATTGACTTTCCTGCCATGGTTTTGCATCAGTCTGTTGTTTTGTTTATCTAATTAAACCTCTTTCTTTTCTTTTGTTTCCACCAGCACTCCATGGACTTTCTGCTGTTCCAGTTTGGATTATGCGCATTCAAGTACGACCAGGCAAAATCAAAGTAAGTGATGTCTAACTAACAAACACAGAATTATAAATCCGACAGTGGTTTCTCGGACAAATTATATAAACTATCTCCCAAAGGACTCTGCTCCTATTTAAAGGTCTTGTTTGTGACATCAGAAAAATATATTTAAGTCCAACTTTTTTCTTCACAAGTACAGAGAAAGAGCCCAAATTACTGAGGGGAACAATTAGTCCTTGTACCATCCCCTGCTGCCTCAGAGCATTTACTCTGCTATATCCCAAGTTTCATTTTAATGTTTTAATGTATTTGTCTACTTAGTTCTAATAATGGAAGTGATCCAAGCTTTTAACCTCTGTTTCCCCACATCTCTTCTCTCTAGGTATATCATAAAGCCTTTTAATTTCTATGTATTCCCGAAACCATTCAACAGGACGTCTCCCGACATCAAGTTCATCTGTCAAGTAAGTCAGTGTTATTTACTCTGAGGTAATTGTCTTACTAATTCACAAAGAGCTCAGATTATTGACCTTTAGAAACGGCTACATGGTTTATAATCGTTCCTGCTCAGTCGTCTGTGAAAATATTATTCACATCTTTTGTCTTTTCAGAGTTCCAGCATCGACTTCCTGGCCAGTCAGGGATTTGACTTCAACAAGGTGTTCTGTGATGGTGAGTGCACCTCGGACTGACAGGGAAATGCACTTGTTGTTTCATGATGCTTGGTGCTGGGCATCTATTCTCAGTATCTGACCACGAACATAAGCTGCTAGTGAATGCTTGGTCTGTTTCTTCATGGGTTTAGATATCAAACCATTTTAAATTAGGTAGCTTATCAGACCTCTTTCCAACCTTATCTGCCCAAATAATCATAATAATAAAAAAGTGTGTGTGTGTAGAGCAACAACAGAACGCCATGTACACGGAAGTAAAACTCGGATCTTTCTGGTTTTCAAAGGAATCCCATACCTGAACCAAGAGGAGGAGGCCCAGCTGAGGGAGCAGACAGAGGAGAGGAGGAACCAACAAGCGAACGGCCTCGGGACCCCGTCCTTCATCTCCCCATCGTCCAAAGGCCCGGCACACGTACCCGAAGAACATAAAGACTTCATCAACAGGGTGATGTAAGTGTAACAGGACATGTGGTGTGTCCCAGATTTCAGGTGTGAGTGAAACGTCTTCACTTGAGGCCATGTGGTGGCTCCTGTCTCACACTGAGAGGACCTAGATTCCGTGTCCTGTTTCTCTTCCCTTGGGGCTAAACTGAGCACGACCCAGAAACAATGCCCCAGAATTACTTAGTATTGAACAAATAACTCAAGCTCTTCTTTATAGAAAGCCACTACTTTGACACTGACTCAAAATGTGTCTACAAATTCATTAGTATATTTGATTTTCTCGTTCCAAACCTCAAAACAAATGCATCATAATTATGTTAGTGGTTATGTTTGATTGTTTCTGCTTTATATTTTCAGAGAGAAAGTTGAGGCCCTCTTCACTAACTCGGAGAAGACTGTTAACTTGGAGCCGTGCACAGGGTAAATGACACCTTCTCTCAAAATGCCCCATCTACACTGTTTTGTATTTACCATGTTGAGGTTGTATTTTAACCCCCGCTCACTATACTTCTGTTTCCTTGTCAGGTTTCAGAGAAAGCTGATCTACCAGACCCTGAACTGGAAGTGAGTGTCACAAACTTATTCACCGTTCTTGTTGATGTCTGGGTTTGTTGTAGATTAACGTTGTCCTCTCTTGCGCAGGTTTCCCAAGGGGCTTCATGTGGAAACCGTGGAAACAGAAAAGGTTAAAACATTTCTTAATTAAAATGGTCTAGACGTCTGTCTTTGTTTTGATTTGTGTTTGGATTGTCGGATGTAATTTGTTGGTTTGCAGAAGGAGCGATTCATGCAGATCTGCAGAGTAGATGACGAGGAGAGGAAAAGGAGGGAGCAGCAGAAACTGGAGAGGGAGCAGGTGATTTTGTGGCTTGAGACGAACATTAACAACAATCTTGTTTTTAGAAATGCAAACAATTTCTGTCTGAGTCTAATATTTTCCCCTACATCTCTTCCCCATCTCAGGAGGAGCTAAATGATGCGGTTGGATTCTCCAGGGTCATCCACGCCATCTCTAAATCTGTGAGTCAGCTCTTTCAGTTGCAGCTTTTGAATTACAGTTGTTTTAAATATCTTTGTCCTTGGTGTGAAGTTAACCTGTGAACCCTTCTCCTCTGATTCGAAGGGTAAACTCGTGGTCGGCCACAACATGCTCCTGGATGTGATGCACACCATCCACCAGTTCTACTGCCCTCTTCCAGAGGTACACACTCCAGATGGATATTTGAAACGTACAGCTTTTTTCAGCTGCTTAATCTTCAGCCTCTTTTTTTGCTTCACAAAAACAGCAGTTTGAAGTAAAGTAATGTCTTCTATGCATAATTTATGCCACTACTCTTTTCTACAGGATCTTCAAGACTTTAAAGAGGTCACGATGTGCGTGTTCCCAAGGTAACGCATCGCTCTCCTGCTAAATTACTTTGTGTCCTCAACAGAAACGGCTCTTTGCTTTATTGATGTTTAATGTGTTCTTCTATCTTGCCTGTTCACTTGCAGACTAATGGACACAAAGCTGATGGCTTCTACTCAGCCTTTTAAGGTAGACATTTTAACTCATTGTTCAAGCTTATATCAAACTGTTTTATGTTTAGGTAATTTATTAAAATCCTTTTGACTAAACTAGTTTGATTCTGGCCTGATGGTGCAATGTTTGTAAACAAGAGGCTCGATCCATCCAGATATTTTTTTGTGTCTTTAAGTCATGAAACTAAAAGGTTGTTGTTTGTCACTTGTGTTGTTGCAGGACCTGATCACTAACACCTCTCTGGCAGAGCTGGAGAAGCAGCTGAAGCAGACTCCCTTCAAGTCCCCACAAG
The DNA here is from genome assembly GCF_963576545.1 of Limanda limanda. NCBI lineage: Eukaryota > Metazoa > Chordata > Actinopteri > Pleuronectiformes > Pleuronectidae > Limanda > Limanda limanda. Next base: position 8,262,493 of record NC_083637.1, read on the forward strand.
TTGGTGAGAAAACAACTCTTTCAACTGTTATATTCTTCACTGTATAAAATACTGCTGACACCTTTTCTCCTCTGACCTGTTCCAGAAACCGCAGAGGGGTACCCCAGTTACGACACAGCCCAGGAGCAGCTCCACGAGGCGGGGTACGATGCCTACATCACTGGCCTCTGTTTCGTCTCCATGGCCAACTACCTGGGTAACACACACGATCTCACTGGTCCTGCTTGACAACAGAAACGCATCTAAATGCATATGGCTAAGCTGATCTGCTCAACACTCTTTCTTTTCAGGCTCTTTCTTGACTCCACCCAAACCTTTCATTTCACCCCGATCCAAACTCATTGAGCCATTCCACAACAAGTAAGATGCACTCAAATGTATGTTATTAACTGTTAAAAATGTAAAAAGGGAGGTTTCTAATATTTCTACTTTCTGTCCTTGAGGCTGTTCCTGATGAGGATCATAGATATTCCCTACCTCAACATCACAGGACCAGATTGTGAGTAAAATATTGTAGCGTTGAATGGCAACATTTCTTTTGCTTCACTTAATGAAGCTTAAATTTAAAGCCATTGTCACCACTTCTCCATCTCACCCGTCGCTGTATTTTCTGCTCTTACAGTGCAGCCCAAAAGAGACCATGTCCTCCATGTCGCATTCCCAAAAGAATGGAAGACTAGTGACCTCTACCAGCTCTTTAGTGCCTTTGGTAAATGTTTTTTTTTTTTTTTTTTGTGTTAATTCTGCTCGTTAACGGGTACGAGTCATTTATCACTCACTTTCTCCTTTTCCAATCTGCTCAGGGAATATCCAGGTTTCATGGATTAATGACACATCAGCGTTTGTGTCCCTGAGTCAAACGGACCAGGTACAGATAGGTGAGTTTCCACAGCCGTACTCTGCACCAGACTTGACTTGTTCCATCTTCACAAACACGTTGAAGCAGCCTGATCGACTTCCTCTTGTCCCACAGCCATGAACACCAGTCGCTATGCAGAGAGCTACAGGATCCAGACGTACGCCGAGTACATCCAGGGAAGGGACAAGGACAAGGAGAAGGTCAAGCAAAGCAGCAAATCCTGGGGCGAGGACGGCTGGGTGAAACACCACTATACCTCATCCACTACCAGTGGTTTTGGATATTCCAGGTACGTCCTCACAACTGTCAACTACATTGTGTTTACCTGTTTACTTGGAATGCCTGCAGGTCACTTATACTCTGCTCTATGTACGGTTGTTATTTTCTTCCAGGGGTTTGAGGAAACGCAGCATCAGTCCGGTTCATGGAGAGCAGGGGATCGGAGAACTTGTTATTACAGACGGCTGGAGTCAGTACTCGTACCCGGATAGCATGGGCAGCAAGAAGATGAAAACTGATGGTGTGTGAACACATGCATGCATATGTACTTTCCTGCTGCAGACACGCAGGGCACCCCCAGGAAAGTATTTAGCGGGGATTCAGCGTGCCCTGAGGACGAGGGCGGGTGGCATTTTGAATAATCCGAATTTAATGTTTTATTTATGACCACCTGCTCCAGAACCGACGGGGCAGATGTGTTCTGGATTTACAACATTGTTTCCACCCACACGTTTTTGGATTTCAGTGATGCATCTAGAGTTTTGTTTTCAATGTAATCTTAATTTACGAATTCTGCAAACATAAGGAGGTTTAATCTCAGCTCTCATGCTCCTGTTGTTCCCTAGATGCAAGTGGACAAGCAAACACTGACGCTGTGGAGAGCAAGACCTCAGAGGGCTGGCTGAAGACGACGTAAGTGAAAACAGAGGAGATTGATTATGCTGCTGTTATCCTGTTTGCTGGAATTTTAAGCCTCTTGATGGTTGCTGTGCCCTGCAGAGATACATCAGATTTAGCCGGGTTGAGTCTTCTTCCTGATGAGGACGAGCAGCAGGACGAGGAGGGAAGTCCTGAGGGCACAGATCCAGTCAGTGATGCTGAAGGGACAGTCACCTGGCAACAAGCCCCGGCGGCTAATGCCAGGAAAGGTCAAAAGAACAAGAAACAGAAAGCTGAAGGTGAGTTTGTAGGGGACCTGCTTTCTCCACCTTCTTCAACCCGCCAAGAAACTAAAAACAATTTTAAATCCTTAATAACATCAGATTATTCCCCATAAGAGCATAAAACTAAATTGATAACAAATTATCCTGAATGTCTGATCCAAATGTAATAGTTGGAATGTGGTGGTGTAACAGGAAAAGTCGGGGGACAGGGAGATGGTTGAGATATTAAATCTTAACCGAGGTGATTGATTGATAAATGTCATAGATCACACATCACTTGTTAATCAATGTATCTGAGATATGTTTCTTGTTATCTGAAAACCTCTCCCTCCTTTACAGCCGCTGAGTCTTCCACTTCGCTGTTTGACGTCCCAGATGTCTGGTAGCGAGCAGAGAGGAGCGGCCACGTTCCAGCACTGAGCTCCTCCTCAGTCTTCTCCTAAGCACTTGAGTCGCCCTCCTGGGAGCGGCCCTAAATTCATTTGTTCACTCAGAAGCTGCGGATACCGGTTCCAAAGCCACCAGCCAATCATGATTTGACTGGACTATTTAAAAGAGAAAACACAAGCCATAACGACAGCTGCCATATTTTGATCCAACACCAGAGGAGCAGGCGATTCTTCTGGATAAACACACAAATAAACCACAACATCTTTAAAAAGCTTAAAAACAGAAATGCTCCTTTGTCCTCCGCTCAGTCCAGAGAGCAGCCACAGCCGAATGTTCACTTTGGATTCATTCATCAGTTTTAACGACGAATCACCTCTATTCAGTCTTATGTTTTGGGAGCGCGAGTTGTGTGCGTGAGTTTGTGCACTTGAGGGAGATGTTATTGTCTGTGTCCCTGTGAATACATTTCTTTAATTGAAAGATAAAATACCACTTGACATGTCCTGTAGTTTACAATGTCGGGTTTGTCTAGTATTTTAATGCAGTAAAATATTATTTTCCCCCTTTTTAAAAATAGAAAAATGTAACTTGTCAACCTCCCAGTTTTTATCACACCTGTTTAAGCTTCTCAATGATAATGTGATATTTATTATTGGTGGCAGTTCGACCCCCTCATGAGGTGCTTGTTTTGTACAGATTTGTTTTTCTTTACCTTTTTTTTGTGTTGAATGTTTTGTAAACGTGTCAATTTGCAACAATGTCTGTAAGTATGTTCTAATGCAAAAGGTGTAAACGTTAAAGAGACGTTTGCATTTTTGTATAAGTTTAAAAATCCTTAAATATTTCCTTGGAAAGGGGAAAAAATAAAAAATGTTTCTTAGAATTTCTGTCTCCGTATTGTCTGTTTTCTAACTGATCCGTTAGCGTCGGATTTACAGTTTAAAGAATTGTAAATCGATTTTGAAGAAATAACTAAAGGGATTTTGGTTGATCATATATTTCCATGCCAGTATTCAGCTTTTTTATCTTGAGGGAATTTTAAATTTAAAGCAACACTTTTACTGAGCAACAGCGCCCTCTGCAGCCACATGACTAATTCTGTTGGGCTCCCTGTTCGAGCAATGAAGTGGTTTCATTTAGAGTAAAAGCCTGTTAATGTGTCGTCCCACTTACTGGAGTGAAACACAACTGAACGCTGGATATTACCCATGAACCCCTGGCTTCCAGAGCCAGAAGAGCTGCCACTAACATCCACTCAACTCTTTAGAATTGCTCATATTAGAGTTTCCTCCTGAATATTGGAGATAAACTCAGGTGTTTAAAGTCTTTTTAACTGATCTACAGTTTAGCTTTACTCTTCTACTCACTGGACCTGATTCTGACACTTGAAGCTGCTCCTGCTCTGTTCCACTCTTCTCACAGGAGATTGTACCCACTCACCAAAGTTACATAGAACATACATTCAGGGTGAGGAGTGGAAATGAAAGAGGAAACCTAACATTACAAAGTTTTCCTTGTTCCATAAACATTCTGAGCTTCTGGAGGGTTTATTGTCCTTCAGGGCAAATGCACTTTAACTTTGTAGTTTCTGTTTCCTGGCAAGAAAAATATTTGGTTTCTCCAAATTGTCTTTAATATACAGGTTCCCAATAGAAAAGTGTATTCTGTTTAAAAAAAATAATAATACAACTCTTCTGTAAAGGCGGTTTTACAAAAACAAAGTCCATGATTTGTTAAATAATTGTATTTTTTTAAATCCTCATTGGGTTCATTCCCAGGAAGAAGTTTTGAAGAAGTGGAAATTTTGTTCCTTGTTCATCAACTGGACCCAGATTTAATCTCCATGAAGCACAAACCAGGATGCTGGTCATCAGCACTAGAGAGGAGAAGAGATGGATGAGAAATATTTTCACCTATCAGTTTTTTTAATCCTGAGACACTCAGAGTCCTCACCTGTCGTTTCCAAGCAGCACGACCACAGACAAGGTGCATTCTGGGAGACATCTGAAGAGCTTCCCCAGGCATCGGTCCAGCTTGCCCACCGCGAGCTCACTCTCCTGGTCCTGCAGGCGACACACATCCAAGTGTTTCTGCTTAGATGAAACGTTTACTACGCCGGCAGACAGAGTGGATATCACTGGGTAATTTAATGTATTGGAACAGAATTTATTTTAAGGCCCCTTGATGCTGGGAACTCTATTGTGGGTTTAGCTACTTGAGGCTCAGGGGGTCAAGTGGGTCGTCCACTAACCAGAAGGTCATTACACCAACTGACTGGAGGGATTACAACCCTGTTCTTACCTGAGAGCTGACGTGCATGTGGCCACTCCCCTCTTCTTCCCCCTCAGTATCCACTGTACTTGGGGTCAGGGCGGCCCATGAGCGCAGATGGGGCGGAGTCAGGGACGGACAGATGACGTAGTCTTGCGTGCGCGGATCACCAGAGGAGCTGAGGGCTGCGTGTTTGACCTCTGGACTCTCAAACTCTGTAAAACACACACCAGGGTGGAGAGTTTTACAATCTCTGCGAAAAACACCTGCAAAAAGAACCTGAGATAATGAACATGAATCCTGTAGCGTCTTTTGCTCACTTATGTACGCGTGTCTTTTATGTTTTCCAGCTTTGGCCGGTAGGATGATTCTCTCCACGGCTCCAAAGTGACCGAACGTCTCTGAGAGTGATTCCTCAGACAGTTTGGTCTCCAGCTGCAACCGTTTATCGTTCCCGTTAGCAGAGTGCAACCCATTTGCAGTTTTAATCCAAGCTGCACCTGGGCATTTAGCATCTAATGTGTTTCCGTTGATCTTTGCGGAATTGTTAATGCGCTCAGTCACACTGGGCTTTGATCTAACAGCATAGAGGTGACTGGTGTCGAGGGCGTCATGCGCCAAAGCATCAAGCGTCAGATCCACGTCCAGCATCGACTCGTAAACAGGCCTCTGCACCTAGAAAAGGAACAAAGGACCAAACATGTTGAAGATAGAGCACAAAGGTGTAAAGGGAATAAGAAACAAAAAGAAAAAAGAGAACTACCTTGATGGACTGTCCGTGCAAACTGAGTCCATTTAAGGTTTTTAAAGCCAGCGTTGCTCCCTCCAGCAGCTCGAACTCTACCTCTGCATGGACCTGGAGACCAAACATCGACCAAGAGGAAATTTAATACAGCAAATTCAGCCAGAGGAAAAATGTGACCAGCTCTAGTTTAACAGGAATAGAGGAAAATGTTTGAAATATTTTGAACAGCGACAGGTGTCATGTTGATCGGTTCACTGAGAAGAAACCTGTAATAACTGAAGGGTCGTGATGCAGCTGAGACTTACTCTTACGCTGGTGTTCAGCATTTTGATTTTCCGAACTGGTCCGCAGCGACGAAAGAGCCGCTTCGCCTCCTTCACGGAGAAACCTGCGGGAAACGGCCCGGCAAAGACGACACACATGTCACGAAGGTTGGCACACACCTGCAGGAGGAATACACACAGATTTAAGTTGAGTTAATTACACAGTGGTTCTTAGAGGATTCTGTTCAATCTATGGAGGTGGCTGCCGGGGGAGATGATCATTGACGTTTCCCTGTGATCACACTGCTGAGGATGGTAAAAGTTTATGGATGTTTTGTAGGTTCACCGATGTGGAAGGATTTCCCCCAGTGCTGCCGATGTCTAGACCAACCAATAGTTAATGAGAAACACTGTATTGGACTGTAACTAAAAGTAGTCCGCCATTAGAGTGACTCACTCTCTGGTACTGCTGCTCCCGGTGAGGAACACAGCGCTTCAGGTGGTCTGAGAGGGAAGAGAGCCGGAGCACTGAGAGGAACGGACACTCGGCCTGTCTCCTGAAAGAGGCCAACACCTGAGGGAGAGAGGAGACAGAGGAAGGAGGAAGGAGGAGTGTAGGAGGGCAGGAAAGGTAAGAGGAAGAGCAAGAGCAAGAACAGGAGACAAAAAGTGAGAGAATGATGAGAAAAGGATGCAAATACGCAGAAAGGCGACACAAGAAGACATTACTCCTGATCTGATATATTTAGATAGAAGAATCATGATATCTAATAAATAGGTAAACTATAGCAAACCTGACGGGATTTGCGATATTGGCACCAGTTTTGACTTTGGGTAGAAAACCTGGTTAATTTCAGGTTTCGGGGACGGAGTCGAAACCAAATAACATCTCACCTGTTTGTCAGAGTTGAGCCACTGCTGACGGGACAGATCCAGAGCTACGTCCGAACGCTTCCCCATGAAAGCAACTGACCGGCCGAGGGTCTGTAATATGTCTGCAAACCTGCACAAGAGACAACAGGACAGAGAATTTGTCAAGTGCACCAGGATGTGTGAATCTTATATCAATAAATCATTCAGACTCTAACTCAAACAATCCCCAAATGACAAAAACGTGTGTGTTGTTTTGGGTCATTGCTGGAACATTTTGTGATGCGGTGTTGTACCTGTGACTGGGTGTGGGTGCAGGCAGCTCTATGATTTCCTCCTCTATTGTGTATCCCCACAGCTCCTCCAGGTGATGCTCCACAACCTGAAGAGGAGGGTGCACGGAAAAATATTGAGTCACCTTTGAGTGTGCATTTGTGTGTGTGTGTTAGAGAACGGAGGGGCTACCTGGCGAGGTCCTGTTTTAATAAAGTATTGGGCCAGCTCCAGTGCTGCCACAGCATCCTCAGTGGGATGATGACCCATCTTCTCATCGGTTTGTATTTGCCTCCTGGAACACAAGTGTCATGTTGAATTATAAGCCCCAGCTGGAGGGAGAGACGGAAGCGCAGAGAGAGAGAGAGAGAGAGAAAAGAGAAAACTTACTTCAGTATCATCTCGGCCAAGACTTTGAGCTTAAACTTCTGTCCAAACTCTTTCCTGTACAGCAGGGCCGTGTCGATTAGATGCCGGTGGATCAGCTGCAGTGAGGTCAAAGGTCAAGACTTATTCATATACTCAAAAGATACATGGTTGTGTTCCTTTAGAATTAAATAACCAGCTTAGAATGTAGAATATACAGAGAAATATAGAAAATAAGAAGACAATTTGTGTTTTCTTTCAAACACAAAGGCTTCATCGTCATCCTCTCGAGATTAAACTCGCATGTCGTGATAATTTCACATTTTCGTAACAAGCAGAAATCTAAATGTCGGCAGTCACTCACTTTCAGAGCCATGAGGTCAGAGTTGATGGAATGTCCGACCAGAACGACGTCCCGCGGCAACAGCGCCATGAGCTTTGCCCGAACTTCCCTCAGGGTGGTTGTGACTGGACGCAACATTGCTGCGGTGATACCAGAGAACCTATCAGAAGACATAGAATGGAAATATGCTTTAACATTTTAATATAATGTATGTACAGTACATCAGGATGTTGGCTGGTGTGTGTGTGTGTGTATGTGTGTGTACTTTGTTATGTAGTTGAGGATGCGGGTCTCAGGTTTCACCAGATCGTCCAGAACACAGTTTCCATCACTGTCCACCAGAGAGACACGAGTCAGCTCGTTTCCCTTTTCCGTCAGACACTGAAACAGTGAAACAATGATCAACTGATGCACACACAAACACACACACACTCAGCAACACACACATCTATAAATCCTCACAAGACTATAAAGTGCACAAAGACATGACGTACATGTTTATCTGCACACTGAGCGTTAGAGGTGACATCCAATCACAAGTGGACTGGACATTCAGGATGCATTAAGTGATGGATCTCTCAGGATGGAGGCTAACAGCCGGTCTGATCTAAGAGCAACTCACCATTTCACAGTCGAGTCCATACAGAGGGCTGCTGTCAGTCACACACTCGACACTGTCTGTGCACACAAACTCCTCAAAGCCAGGCATTCCTGTAGCAGAGACACAAAACAAGACGTGAGGAGGGACAGATGGAGACAGAGAGCGAGAGCAAGTCTGAACTATGTGAACCGAGGCCTCCCCTCCACAAATCACACGTGTCTACGTGAAAAACTTCCTCAGGGTGGATGAGGACAATATTTTGTCTCCATATCAGGAAGCAAATCTAAACCTGCTTCATTGTTTCCAAACATCTCTGTTTCTGCCTTTCCAGGCTTCAACTCTGCCCTGGAATTTCAAACTAAAACAGGAACAGCAGCTTTCCACACTTTCCAAAACTCTGGATTAGTGTGGATGGCAACAGTGGTGTGTTTTAAAACTAAAATTTAGAAGGGTGGACGTTGTCTTATTCTAAAAACACAAGGAACTCAATAACATCCGCCTGCTGAGACTCAGTCGGGAGCAGAGTGAGGTTGAATCGTGAAAATGCTCATGCGTCATGTATAATCGGGTTTATAGAGACACACCTTTGACCGGGTAGTTCTTCTTGATCATCTCCTCCTGGCTCAGGAGATACGCTGTCAGTCCTCTGGTCCGTGTCCCAAACTTGCTGATAACTGGGTGAAACTTCACGGCTGCAGCAGAACACAAATTGACAGACATTCCCAAATTGAGAAGATCAGTAAAAAGGTTTATCATGAATAATCAGGCCTGACTAACTTTTAATGAGTTCAACTGTAACTTTCATTACAAATGTTTTACATGTTTCTCACCTTTGGGTATGTGACCGTTTTCCATGTGTGTTCCTGAAAGTGATGGAGCGTCTGACTTAGGAACCTCATTGCTGAAGATTCCAGACGCCAGGTTCTGAGATGGTGGAGTGAAGGTGATCCTCTGCATTGGTCCAGAAAAAGGCAGATATAAATTCCAGAAAATACCAACACTGTGAATTGAACGTCTCTCATCATATAATCTGCATCCTCTTCAGATACTTACAGAGCTGTAGTTGGTTCTGAGGTGTCGCAGCGTGAGGTAGTGTTTGTAAAAGTGACTCTGGGTCAGACCCTCCACGATGACAACATTCACACCTTTGACCTTCCTCTGGTGGTGGAGACGACACCAACTGGCAGAGAGACAGAGAGTAGGACCATGATTTAAAGACATAATAAGGGGTGTAGATAAAATATGTCTTTATGATGGCTCAAGTACAAGGACACATTATAAGTGAGTTACAGAAAGTTATATGTGAGGCGGTGAAATAGATCTCGGCTTGCTCCGAAAGTCATTACCTGGGTTGTCGGATGCCAGCTGTTTTCCCGAGGGCGGCGTAGTGCAGCAGCTCCGTCAGCTCCTTCAGTGTAATTGGTTGTTTGAGGCGGTCGAGCGGCACAGAGATCCTCGGTGGACAGAGCGGGGGGGGCACCGCTCCTTCCTGCTCACTTTTGAATCTCTTGGCCGTGTCGGTTGCTGTGGAGGAGACGTTCCTTCTTTTCTCTCTGCGGCTCGTAGCTGCCGGTGAAGGCTCCATGTCCACGCTGAGGTTTCTGCAGGGAAATAGAAACTGAATTTGAAATGTGTTCTGGGAGTCAATTATGCAATGTATACTGGTTTGTGTTTTACACACACTCTTATTGAAAGACTCCTCTTGTGCATATTGAGGCAGACCAGTGGGGCCTCGAGTTTAGGCAGTGAGGGCTGTGCATGAGGATCTGTCAAATTTGTATCCATCTATTTTAAGGTACCATTTAAATCATAATTTTAGACTGTAGTTGCTTTTATTGTGATATAATTCAATAGCAGCAATCTCATGCTTTTATTAATAACCAAATATACATCCTCCATTTTCCAGGACACAACTTATTCATACTGTTGTGTTAATGCTACTGAAACAAATCTGCAAATAAACTCTTCCTTCATCTTTCAAGGGAAAAAGTTGTTTGTGTAAAACATGTTAACAGTAGATTCCTCTATATTGAGGCACTAACAGGAATACTATTTTAGAAACGGTATCACATTGCTAATAGTTTTGAATGGGAACAAATTGTAAGTAGTATCCAGGTCAGATGAGAGAGAGGTCATATGGTGAGACATGTAGTAAACATGTTATAAGTAGTGATCGATTCATCCCTGCATCTTGTGAACAACATATCTTTGTAGTTTATTTAAACTGGGTTAAATTTGGACATTGTTTTGAATCCAAATTCAAACTGATCCACAGCCTCACTCCACAGATTCAGATGCAGAAACTACTATCAGTGTCATAATTTACATTTCCCCTTAAACTATTAGTAAACTACAGGCTTCCTCTCGATCACTGAACAGTTTCTGAATGTATTTGTATCCTTGAACATGATCTCTGCTGTTTGTTTGTACGATCTGTTACTGTGTGAGAACGAAAACGAGAGTCAAAGTGTGTAAATACCAGATGTTATTGGTCCGATTGTTTCCAAATTCACAGTTTCTCACCGGAGCGACATGTTGGAGAAGCTTGAAAACACATGGCTGCTGCACCGGTTCGTACATGTGAGGGGAAGAACTGTTTCCGATTCATGACTTTCAACATAAAGTAAAATGTTGACTGTCGTGGTGCCTTTCACGAGGAAAATCTGACTACGTTTTAGTATATTTTATTATTATATCTTCAAAAATAAAACTAATCTCCCATAAGAAAGTAGTCAGTCGTTTATATATGTCTATATTCGTGTTTATACTCTTATTTTGACAGGGCTTAGTAAATCCGGAAGTGTAGTTCATCCGGTTTCACCAACCATCCTGGTTTTTCTCTGATCGCCTGTCTCGGTAGTTGATTGCTTTGTGCTGCTTTTTATAAACAGTCTATGGTGCAGGCCCAGCCAGTCGAGCGCAGAATGACGGATGAGTATTTTTGAAAAAAGCAGCGCGATCGTTGTTGTGTTTTGTGAAGTTGTTTCTGTCGAGATGTTCTCATCGTTTCAACCACAATCAAAGCTTCAATGATAGAAAAACAACCGGTTCCCGTGGTGAAGTCGCAGAAATGTCGACAAAGAAACTAGCGAAGTGAGTAACAGATAAAACCAAACAGCCATTAGCTTGTTAACTAGCTAAACAGCTAACCCGATAACTAGATAAACGAGTTAACTGTGTAATATCTACATGTGTTAAGGTGTATTTATGAAGTATTTAAATGTTTTCAGTACTTGTACACATTTATTATACATTGTTATGTATTTCAGAACAAGAAAATTCGCTCTTCTTGTGCTAAGTTAAGTTAACATTAATGTTTTCATGTGTTTTCCTCCTTCCGCAGGCAGCTGGGGTTGTTGAGGCAGAGGAGCCAGTCTTCCTCTGGGTCTAAGAAAGCTCTGGTATCAAGTGAGTCTGGATTGATCCCTCGTTCACAGAGGTGTGGTGTATAGGTTCGATTCCCACTGTATCTTTACTCTCCGTTCTCTTTCAGATCAGACGTTCTCCTACCTGATAGTGATCGACTTTGAGTCCACTTGCTGGAGAGAGAAAAGCAGCTACAGCCCGGAAGTTAGTGAGTAGCACTGACTCACTTTTCTTTAATATTTCATCTATTTCACTGTTCCTGTCATTAACACACACACACACTCACACGTGTCTCTTTTCCTTCTTCTTTTAGTCGAGTTTCCTGCTGTCCTTCTGAACACTTCCTCGGGGGAAGTGGAGTCTGAGTTTCACACGTATGTTCAACCCCAGGAGCACCCGACCCTGTCCGAGTTCTGCACTGAGCTGACGGGGATCACACAGGTGTCTATGCACAGGCTCAATATACATCTACACTTTTCTACTTCAGTTCATTTGTTCATCGTCTCCATCTGACTGCTTCATCTCGTTTTTGCAGTTGCAAGTTGAAGCAGGGATCCCAATGAGGATCTGTCTGTCTCGGTTCTGCCGCTGGCTGCAAAACCTGCAGCTTGAGAAGGGTGTGGTGTTTCCCAACAAACAACAGAAGTGTTCTCCACCTCCACCTTCTCCAAAACTGTGCACTTTCCTCACGTGGTCAGGTAAGTCTTTTTGATTGGTTCAACATGAAACAAAACACTACATTAAAAGAGCAGCAGTGGTTTTATTTTTGCCTTATTGCCTTACTGATATATATAGAAAATTTAACGATATCTCTTTTGGCTGTGCCACCATTTGCATTGCGTATCAGACTGGGATCTGGGAGTTTGTTTGCAGTACGAGTGCAAACGAAAGCAGCTGCATAAACCTGATGTGCTCAACAGCTGGATCGATCTGAGAAGCACATACAGAGTGAGTGGAAGCTCATTTACTTTCTCTTCTGCTCTTTCCTGCTGTCTCACATATGATTGTGACTGAACAAAATATTTTGTAATTGATTTATTTAGTAATTATTGGATTAAGGCATAGTTTTTCTTAAAATTTGTTTTATATTAAGGACAAATTCAGTCAAGTTTTTATAGTTTTTTTATTTCAGGCAGGGGGAGGCAGCAATTTTCAAATTTAAGAGGCTCTAACAGCTGTATTAATTGACTATTTACTGATTGAGCAATATCTTATTACAAATTATCTTGTTTTATGAGCCAGCTATTAGACAAAGCTTCATCATATTGGCCTTTGTGTCTTAACAAATCCTTGTCCCACACTTTCCAGCTCTTTTACGACAGGAAACCCAAAGGCCTGAATGGGGCACTTCAAGATCTCGGAATACAGTTTGCAGGAAGAGAACATTCAGGTACAAAAAAGAGCACAGGTTCCTAGATCTTTGTTCTGCATAGAAAACGGACACAATCTAAACCTGTATCTCGTTTTTCTCAATTTCTCAGGTTTGGATGATTCCAGAAATACAGCTCAGCTGGCAGCGAGGATGATGAGGGATGGGTGTGTGATGAAGATCACTAGAAGCCTTGAGAGGGTGAGTGGCTTTCGTCCGATGCATCCCAGCTTCTAAATACCTGACCCTCCCCTTCTGGCTCCAAAAGCAAAACCTGTTATGGATGATGACAACAATACATGGAGAGCTTCATGGTTGAAGATTATACAGAGATTTTATATGACAATTACATTATTTTTGTTAAAAGGTGTTTTATAAATAAATGAATATAAACGTGGACTTCTGCAAATCAGATGCTTCGATCTCTGTGCCTTTTTTATGGTGCAAATTTGCTTTTGAAGATGCATCTTCCTGGAGAATGGAAATAAGGAGGAACAAGATCATTTAACATGCAGCAAAGAAATGGGTGGTATATGAAGAGTTGTTGATTATCTCTCGTCTTCTTCTTATAGACGCCATCAACGGTCAAACCTGTGATTGGAAAAATAACTACAGACAAGACGAAGGAAAAACCCAACACAAATAACAAGGAAAATACACTTACCACAAACAAATCATCATCGTCTAAGATTCCTCTGACATTTCCAATAAAAACGTGTTCAGAGAAGAAAGCGGTGAAATCTGACATGACGGAAAATGCAAGTTCAGTTCAGGAATCTGTTCAAAGCCTGATCTCACCCAAGACACTTCTGAATGGTACAAACACCCCACTGTGGGGATGCAGCAGGAGGTCGGTCACCTTGGGCGCTGTCGCAGATCTTTCTTCTTCAGTTACGATAAACATGTCTTCACCGCACAGCAACGGCAACAAAACCCTTCTCCTGTGCTCTACGACTCTGGGCTGCCTGTCTGACCTTCCTCACACAGACCAGCCTTTAAAAAGTGGAGGAGCAGTGGCTCCTGTGGAGGACGAGGAAGGTGGAGAGCTTACAGTGGAAACAGAGGAGAGGTGGGGTTCATATGATGATGTGGTGTTTGAGGGGGAGGATGCAACTGATGGAGAACGTGTCTCAGAATGTGATAGTGGATGTTATTTGTGGGAAGAATCTGACAATACATCAGATTTAACAGAGGGGCAGGTCACATTAAGGGACAATACAAGTGCTGAAAACTCTTCTAAACCAACTCACTCATCAACGTTTGTTTCTGCAGAGAACACGAGAGTGGATCAGTTCAATATGACGAGGCAGCACTCTGTGATCTCAGGGCCAGATACATGTTTTGCTGTGCCGGAGACTGTTAGTTTGTTTTCCAAAAACAAATTGGCACAACTCAACTCTCTGCTGTTCCAAAAGAATTCGGAAAAAGCCCCAAACAAACCAAACACACCCTCTTCACTCTGGCACAAAGCTCTCATCCAAGGAAGGACCTCCACACCTAACACCTCATTTGTCAAACCGAAACAAGTCATCATGCAAAACCGAAATCACAAAACGCCGAGGACCTCTTTCACCATCTTCACTGACCTGAAGCAACAGGCTGCAGCATCACATCCTTCCTCCTGTAGCTCGCTCTTCACCCCCAAAAACGTCCTCTCCTCTTTATCAGCCAACACAAACTCATCATCTACAAACCGCTCCTCAATGTCTGTGACAGTTAAAAAAGGAAAGCAGATCACATCTCCACTGTGTGGGTGCGGCCGCCGTGCCAAGCGGCAGCTCGTGTCCAACGGGGGTCCGAACCACGGCCGAGGCTTCTACTGCTGTCCGGTCCGCCGCTCGGGCAGCGGAGGCCGGGTCCAGAAGGGATGTGAGTTCTTCAAATGGGAGTCGTCTCTGATGAACAGGAGTTCAGCGGCCTCTCCTGCTGCTAGCGCCTCAGTTTCACTCTGCTCCACTCGGAACTGTCCACCACAGCAGAGGTCAACCATAAGAAAAAGCTATTAATGTGTTGGAGAAACAGCCGCACTGTCTCCATCATACTAGTCATACTGACACATCTTTCTATCCATTCGCACAGATATGGTAACTGAATAACTATTTTCTGTGTCGCCTCTTTAACTTCTTCAAAAAGCCTGTTACAGCATTGGAGATAATGAAGGTCTTATTATATCTTCCACTAAAGCCTCAGATGAAGTTTTTTGAAGGCCGATGCCATCGCTGCTATTATGAAGTAAAACGTTCTGATGCCGATATATTGATCTATAATATATTAATTGATAATTTTAAAATCATGAAAATGATTCCTCAGATGTCCTAAGAGCTTGAATTAAGATAATTAACTTTTTTATATGCATATGAATGCACATCCTTTCTGAATTGTTCTGTAAAATTTAATTTCATATCAGCAAACATAAACACTGTTACCAATATTTCTGTGAAAGGCTCATATCAGTCCTATTGTTTTTATCCACCAACCAATAGATCAGTTCTATCAGGGTTTTTCCCTTCATGAAATACATTACAAGAGTCATATCAATGCCTTTTTCTAATTTATTGCTTTAATTGCTTTTAAAAGTTCCGATTTTGAGTATTTATCATGTCCCAAATATCATCAATGCAAAATAGGCAAATTGATTGTTTTTGTCTTCTACATTGTAAATTGAGTTGGTTTGATTTTTAATACATGCATTTGTATTCATCATGTATGAATGGACAGTAAATTATGTTAATAATTGTCATTTCAAATGAAGATGAAGTTAAATGTTGATAATGATGAGTTGTGTTTATGCCTAATGAAATAAAAACAATACATTTTCTCTGTTCATTTCACTTCATATGCAACAACACATATAAGGGCTGGGCAATAAAACTACAATAATTATCACAATATAATTTTGTATCAATATAAATATAACAAGGGTTCCATATATATTTATACAATGCTTTTGTATTTTGTAAGCACAGTTAGGAGGTACAATACATAATTGATTTGCAGAATTTTAAAATGTTTATCTTGTTTGCCATTCTCTCCAGTCCAGGTGGTGGCAATGCGCCTCTAAGCTGGTTTGCCATCCGCCTACAAAATACCACAGAAGAAGAAAAACTAAGAAACAACTGTAATTTGTGCTTCGCAGTATATCCGGAAGTGTTTTGTCAGTCCTCGCTCGCCGTACATCGACACAGAAAAACGTGCTTTCAATGAATGTTGTGACGGAATCAAACCAGTATGACTTAAAACCTGAAGCCAACCCAGTTTAAACATTAACGAGTGTCCAGTCTAAACCAGTAACCTCTCATGACTCTGCTCCTTGTGTCCGCAGCGTGAAAAACAAAACCCCACTTTAAAACGAGCGTGTTAGCTTCAGCTGTTTTTAGCTAGCAGCTAGCGGCTAACGGAGGCGAACCCCACACAAGAGGGAGGTGTAGCCGCCGCTGGGAGACCGAAGCCCCGCAGACCACAACATGTCCGCCGCGGTGAAGCGGAGCAGGAAGCGGTACGGACACCACGGCAAGAGGTGGAAGGGGTCCCGGGAGCTGGAGGTGGGCATGGAGGGCATCCTCATCACCTGCAACATGAACGAGAGGAAGTGCACCGCCGAGGCCTTCAACCTGCTCAGCGAGTACGCGGAGGAGCTGCTCGGACCCGAGAAGGTGAGAGAGGGAGAAACAAGGGAGGAGGTGAGAGAGGGAGGAACAGAGGAGGAGGTGAGAGAGGGAGGGACAGAGGAGGAGGTGAGGGAGGGAGGAACAGAGGAGGAGGAGGTGAGAGAGGGAGAAACAGAGGAGGAGGTGAGAGAGGGAGAAACACAGAGAAGGTGAGAAACAGGAGGTGAGAGAGGGAGAAACACAGAGAAGGTGAGAAACAGGAGGTGAGAGAGGGAGAAACACTGAGGAGGTGAGAGAAGGAGAAACAGAGGAGGTGAGAGAGGGAGATACTGAGGAGGTGAGAGAAGGAGAAACATGGGAGGAGGTGAGAGAGGGAGAAACAGAGGAGGTGAGAGAGGGAGAAACAGAGGAGGTGAGAGAGGGAGAAGCAGAGGAGGTGAGAGAAGGAGAAACAGGAGGTGAGAGGGGGAGAAACAGAGGAGGTGAGAGAAGGAGAAACACTGAGGAGGTGAGAGAAGGAGAAACAGAGAAGGTGAGAGAGGGACAAACAGAGGTGGTGAGAGAGGGACAAACGGGAGGTTAGAGAGGGAGAAACTGAGGAGGTGAGAGAGGGAGAAACAGGAGGTGAGAGAGGGAGAAGCAGAGGAGGTGAGAGGGAAAAGCAGAGGAGGTGAGAGGGAGAAGCAGAGGAGGTGAGAGAGGGAGAAACAGAGGAGGTGAGAGAAGGAGAAACAGAGGAGGTGAGAGAGGGAGAAGCAGAGGAGGTGAGAGAGGGAGAAACAGAGGAGGTGAGAGATGGAGAAACAGAGGAGGAGGTGAGATAGGGAGGAACATGGGAGGAGGTGAGAGAAGGAGAAACAGAGGAGGTGAGAGAGGGAGAAACAGAGGAGCTGCTCGGACCCGAGAAGGTGAGAGAGGGAGAAACATCGGAGGAGGTGAGAGAGGGAGAAACAGAGGAGGAGAGAGAGGGAGAAACAGAGGAGGTGAGAGAGGGAGAAACAGAGGAGGTGAGAGAGGGAGAAACAGAGGAGGTGAGAGAGGTAGAAACAGAGGAAGTGAGAGAGGGAGAAACAGAGGAGGAGAGAGAGGGAGAAACAGAGGAGGTGAGAGAGGGAGAAACAGAGGAGGTGAGAGAGGTAGAAACAGAGGAGGTGATAGAGGGAGAAACAGAGGAGGAGATCAGGAGGACATGGATCTGATGGTTGGGTTTCTGTGATCTGCACCTGGGGACTGGACGGGTTGTGGTGAATGTGGATGTCCAGGGAGAAAGAGATGTTCTGCCTGAAATGACAATCTAAACTTTTCAAATTGTCCTTATATCTTTCACTTTTTTCCCATAAGTCACTAATAAACTTACATTGGACAAAACATATGTGATTCCCCCCCTGAAAGAACTGATCAACAACAATTTAAATAGTTTTTAAATGAAAAATGTATTTATGCTGGTTTCAGTGATTTTGTTTCATTGCCCAGCCGTAGTTTATTATATTCCTGTTCTGGTGTTTGAGTAGTGCCTCTGTTTTGGTTCCAGCTGCAGGAGAACACTGGAGGCAGCAGCAGTGACGAAGAGGCTGAGGAAGAAGACGTGGAAGTTGCACTGAAGAAGGAAGTGGCGCAGCTGAAAGCGTCCGGAGCCAAACAGCAGAGGCGCTTCCAGGCTATGGAGAGCGGAGCCAACAACGTCATCTTCATCAGAACTCAGAATCTGGGTAAACGCTTACCTGAAACAACAGTTAGGGCTTTGAGTTAAAAATGTTATGTGACTATAATGTTTATTTTGCTCTGTCCTAGAATCTGACAAGTTGGTTCATCACATCCTGTCTGATCTCCACACCACCAAGAAGAAAAAGTCCAGAGTGATCCTAAGGATGCTACCAGTGAGATTCAAGATTCAAGATTTTTTATTGTCAAATGAACAGAGATAACATGAAGCAGTCACTGTCAATGAAATACTTGGGTCACAGGCTCTCTTTAAGCAATGCTCAGTAATTTCAACCCAAAAAAAAAAAAAAAAATAGAAATAGAATTAAAAAAAAAGAATGAAATAGAACAACAATAAAATAGATTATCAAAAATTTAAAATAGAAAATAAAATATATATATCTAAATATATATCTTTACAGATGAATGTTCAATTTGTGCAGTAGTGCAAATATGCTTATTATGGTGCTGGTGCAAATATTCCAGGGTGCTGGTTTGGTGGAGTTATTGCAGTTCAGAGGAGTTTAAAAGTCTTATGGCCTTGGGGATGAAACTGTCTCTGAGCCTGGTGGTGCGGGCCTGGTGGAGAAGATGAAATCATAGTTTACATGACACACAGAGTATTGAAATATGTTATAATATTGGAGCATCTTAATTTGTACGCTTCTTGTTCATTTCATTGATATGCAGCCTAACATAAAACTCAATATAAGAAATAATCTATGTTACCTGGTTGACAGTGTGTGATCTCCTCCAGGTGACTGGGACGTGCAAGGCCTTTCAGGACGACATGGTGAAGTATCTGACCACTTACCTGGAGTCGTGGTTCAAAACCCCAAATTGTGCTACGTACCAGATCGCCTTCAAGGCCCGGAACAGCAGCCACAACAAGAGAGACGAAATCATCAAATCCATCGCAGGTTCGGTTCTGACAGAGTTGTCAAATGAAAACAGTGAATTTCAGCTTTTTGATCAGGGGTTTTCAACTGGTTTTGTCCCAGGGACCACTATTCTGACTAAAAAGTAATCCGCGGCCCACTGATGTGCCAACATGTGTGTGCATGTGGATAGAAGGAAGTTTTAACATTTGGTTTTCCATGTTGGTTTTATTTAAAAACCTCAAACAAATCTATATTTACTTAAAAACCTCAAACAAATCTAGAAAAATCTGTGTAAAAACAGTTGATTTTCAGTGCCTAAGAATTGGAAACAAAATGAAAATGCAGTTTGTACTGCATCTCAGAACCATATGAACATCAATATATAACGTTCATGACTTAAATGTACAGACATGTAGCCGACATGTTGAGACAACGTTAAAGAAACGGTGATCAATAACAATCAACAAAAACTGGGGCTACAACTGAAGAGGGAAGATGACAAAGTAATGCCGAATATGTCACAAATGATACTCATACAATATCACACAAACATGTGAGGCCTACTTAAGTTTAACCTCATGATCACCAGCACCTTTATATTATTTTAGACATATTTTTCTTATTATATATATTTTTCATGATATTCAAGAATAATCTGGAATTGTGTCGAACTATCAAAGCAAATGTCGCGGACCCCCTGCAATGTCGTCGCGGACCACCAGGGGGCCGCGGACCCCCGGTTGAAAACCCCTGTTTTTGATGATTAAAGTTGAACGCCCAACTGACCTTTTTTTGTTATTTTTAAATCCATTCCAGAACTCGTGGGGAAGCTGAACCCAAACAACAAAGTGGACTTGACCAACCCAGAACTGACAATCATTGTGGAGGTGATCAAGACTGTGTGCTGCCTCAGTGTGGTCAAAGACTATTCACTGTACAGGAAGTACAACGTGCAGGAGGTGATCAAAGAGGAGGCGCCGAAGCCTGACGCGGCCGCAGAGAAGACGGCTGCAGAC
Source organism: Limanda limanda (assembly GCF_963576545.1). Lineage (NCBI taxonomy): Eukaryota > Metazoa > Chordata > Actinopteri > Pleuronectiformes > Pleuronectidae > Limanda > Limanda limanda. The sequence goes on from NC_083637.1 coordinate 8,282,578, forward strand.
CAATCGGAGCAGAAGGAGGAGAAAGCGACCAACCAGGAGGAAAAGAAAGGTGAAGAGGAGAATGGCAAAAAAGAGGAGGTGAAGAAGAGCGAGGAGGTGAAGAAGAACCCCGAAGACGAGTAAATGTTTTCTTTCAAACAATCAGATTGTCAGTTGTTGAGTTAGACTTCAAGTTTCTAGTTTTGTGTTATGTTGTCAAACTTTTGTTTTAAATTAAAAGTTTTTTAAATAACAATACTTGAAATGAGTTTGGCAAAAAAGTTATTTTTTTGGTATTCATATAAAATCTCATAGGTACCAACTTAATGGAGCTGGTCATCGTCATCGATCTTGAATTACAAGTAAAAGTTTTTCTGCAGCTTAACTCTGACACACAGATTTTTGTATGTCACTTATTTTGACATTTTAAATTAAAGACAACTGTTTGGTTCAGGTCACTGTGTGTGTTCCACATAGTAATGGAGTGATTTTTGTAAGAAATGCTTTTTCCTAACGCTGTTCCTGAATAAAAACTGCTTGTGTTCTTAACTGTTTCTCTTATTATAATGACACAGTTTGACTCAGATGGAAAGTGTCCGATATAATGTTGCTTTGCACCTCTAGAATGAAGCAGATTTCACATCGTGGAGTGAAATGTCCCATGTGTGTCATTGTGTTGTCGTAACAAACTTCATCTTGAAGTTGCAGATTTTCTCTGCACCACCAGGTGGAGTTAATGCCTCATTGTGAACAGGCATTTTCTGTGAGACATGTTTCATATGATTATTTCTTATTGATCAGTAATTTACCACAGAACCTTAAAGACAGGAAAGATTTACTCTTGTCTCCTTTCAGACAAACCTTTTTCTAGAGAGCTTTAATTGTGTAAAGAACATAGAGTACTTTTATTGTCTGATAAATATCTACTTTCATAGATTTATCAGACAAATATAATATGTCTCATGACAGATGGGGTGAATTTGTATTTGAAGACAGAAAACAGATTTAACTGCATCAGTAACTAAATGAGCTGTGATGCCTGGTCCCGGCTGAGATGGTACATTTTTGCGTGGTTATATGAATGAATAAAATATGTAGAATATTATATTGTTAAATCAGCTTTTTGTGTTAATTATAAATGGCCAGAACATTTAAGTCAGTGAACAGTGAAGTCACAATATGAATTGTCTGTATGAGGCTGTTCTTTGCAGCAGGAGTTTGACCTGACGCTAACTGCGTGCTAACACACTCACTGCACATGTGGTGATGGTGTCAGATACATTGTTCATGATCTTAGTTCAACGTTTTAATAAGCTAACATTGAATTTATCGCCATTGAAACACAAAGTGCAGCTGAGGCTACTGGGAATGTCTTCAGTGCTGCATTCATATGTGTAATGGACCTAGTGGTGGTGCTACATTAAAGCTGAGAATATTCTGAGTGAGTGTTTGCAGCTAATTTCATGAAAATCTGAAACATTTTACATAAAATCCAGAATTCATATTAGGAAAAAAATCATATCACCTGGGTCAAGGATTTACAAAAAGGGCCAAATAAAGTTTGACAGTCTTTCCTAAAACTGAGAGAGTATTTAAGTCTGGATTAAACCGGTGAATCAATTAGCTGAACAGGAATAGATTTGTAATCTTTTAGTTTTTCAGGTTTGAGTCAGAACAGCTTTGTTCTTGTGTTTGTGTAGAATTACCTCGGGTGTCTCCTCGGCTGCCTGTCTGCAAAGGTCATCAAGTGTTTTCCACTTTGTTTTTTGAGGACATCACCCGGGGAGCTGGATTTTGTTTAAACATCTCTGTGTAGAGACTTTAAATCTCACTCTCTGAAATTAAGAGAAATCCATTGTTTTGTTTTTCTAAATCAAAACGTAACAACACAAACAACATCTTGGACACAGCCATGGCATTATTCATCGAAGGGAAGTGAAGTGTATACCTCTCTCTATCTCCACCTCAGTCACGTACACACACAACACTCTTGTGCATTAACTGAATCGGCGTTTGTTTGTCTGCTCATTACACTTGGGCTGAACTGTTGCTGTGTGACCCCTCCACTCATTATCTCCACCGCGTCCAACCGGAACTCTCAGGTGCCCCAATCAATGTGACCTGCTGACAGCCATATAGCTCCAGCGCGAGGGGGGGGGAGGATGACACGTCTGCAGTCTGCCAGCGGATTCTTACCACAATACCAATTAGACTGTGAGTCTACATAATAATGTACAGTGGTGCCTCATAATGATATCACAGAGGCGGCTAATGATATCCCTGCTGTCAGGTGGAATTTTCATTTTTCAGCAGAGGTAATACAAATTAAAAAAATGTTTTTGCACATTCAGTTCATTTAAAAGAAAAAGCATTTTAGTGGAAGCTCAGAGTTTTAAATGTTTACCCAGGAACGGAATCAAGAGAATATTTTCGCTGCCAACGGCTTGGTGTTGTCCACATGAGGGAAAGAGCCTCTGATGTTTTAATTGTCCTCAAGGCCACGTCTAATTAAACCTCCACGGGCTCCAAAGCCCTCTGCTCTCCAGCCAAAGAGGCGACTGGAGCACGTGCGCTCTGTTCTGCCGTCCAGGGGCTGAACGCTCACTCAGGTCTAAATGTCACCGGGCCTGTGAAACAATTGCATCCACGGGCGCATGTGCACTCTGTCCCCCGGGTCGGGATTAACATCCACTGGTGTGGCTCCATATCTGACCTTTATGAGTGGCTAAGTAGTTCTCTCCAGGGTCTCATTTGTCTCACGTTACCCCAACAATGGCCTCCACCCCCTCACTACTGTAGCCTGCACTCTGTCAGTGCACACTGGAAAACATCGAGCTGGAACAACTACACATTTTGTCTTTTTAACCTTTTCTTATCTTGTTTATTTAGTTATTTCTTTTTAATTATGTATTTTTTATCAAATAATCTTATAACTTAATCTCTCTGTGGGTAAATTTGGATGTAGACTTGCCTCTTTTTACCCTTAACTCCCAATCACATCAACACTAATATATATATAATATGATAAATATTACAAAATAATATATAACAACAGTTCCCTTATGAAACCACATTTCAATTCACTAGATCCAGATTTTAGTTTGGATCTGCACCAAATTATGTGCACTCATAAATATCAGTCCCCTAAATGTGTGAAGATCCATGAATTGTTCTCTGAGAAATTGGTGAAAAACACACAGTATTTCAATGTTAAAAATATTACTTGATCCAGATCAGCACCATAACGTAACGTGTACTTTCCCAACACAGTTTCGTGGTGATCCTTCGAATTCAAAACATTACCTCCTTAGAATGAAATGGAAAATGGCTGAACTCATGCAGCCTGTGTATAAGGTCTTGGTTGGTTTTGTGCTGACTCACTCATTGTTCTGGCTCCCTGCATTGGAACCCTTTAATAGAACTGAGTCATTGTTAGCTTAACAACCATGTGCTTGCCTCACCTCAACAAGTCATAATGTCTGTATCGGGAAACGACCACCAGATTGTATTGTCATTTTGTTTCTCATTATACAAGTTTAAATGTGCAGTGGCTTCATAATCTATTCAGACCACTTTACCTCCTGCACATGTTATTGTGTTGAAGCCTTCGTTTTGTACATTTATTGTTCGTCAACAACTGAAATGTCTAATTTAGATAATAGCTCAGACCTTTAATGTGGTGTTTGGTAAAAGCCACAGTGGATGTTAGCAGCTTAATTCTTTCTGGCAGATCCTCTCACAGAAGAGTCTGTGAACTGACATCTCCAGGTTTCTCAGCAGATGGTCCACGAGTATTAACTCTGAGCTTTGGCTGGATCACTCAGGGACTCCGCTGGTGCTCTGTACGTCAGCCCCTGGTCTTGTGCACTCTTTAAGAACCTCTCTGTGTCAAGCCCTCAATTCTGAGGAGTCCCTGCTGCTGTGAAGCACCACGAGCTCGATGCTGCCTCCGCTGTGCATCATTTATTAGCCGAGTGATGAGGAGTGCTTCATGTTCTTCTCTGTGTCCTCAGGCTCTCGTTCTTTTAAATGTTGTTTGTTGAACTCTAATCAAATTATCACATCCCCTTTACTTAAAGTCACCGACATCCTCCTCTATCATAATCTCCTGATCTGTGCTGCTGAGCTGGTCGACCTTCTGGCAGCTTCTTCTTCTGTCTCTGCACAACAGAACACTCACACAGGTCTCCAGCTCCCTGGACCTGATCATGTGGGTTTGGTTGTGAGTTGTGTGACCTTAAATACACAAGTGAGTTCGGTCAATACCATCAAATCCTCCGAGTGCCACAGAAAAGAGTCTGAATGCCTTTTTTAATGTGAATTTGTCAGAGTTTAAAGAAATTAGGAAAAATCTAAAAACATGTTCTCAAAAACAGATATTCTAAAATTCAAAACTAAACAGAAAACAACAAAAAAGAAGGGTTCTGCAAACTTTCTGAAGCCACTGTACATTTCTCATGAATCATCGAACAGCTCCGACGTGTGGGCGGTGATTTAGACGTCAAAAACATAACGATACCTACTTCCCTACAGTCCAAATAATCCACTATCACTATATCCAGACCTTTTAATACCAGAAGTTATGTAATCTTTTATGGAATATGAAGGATTCAGGCTCATAAATCCCAACAACAAACCCAGGACAGTTGCATTTCCTTGTGACAACTCAATTTACGACCACTGAGATGAGTCCACACGTCTGACTGCTCCAAGAAAAAAAATTATCATATGAGCTTTGCCAAACTGTATTTTCCTGCAGAGCTATTGTGTGGTTTACAGCTTTTCTGATGTTTTGTCTATTCTGTTAGGTATGAATCAGTTTGTCGTTCAGCAGATGCTCTCCCCCCCGTGTGCCCCCCCTTTTGTCAAACGCATGCACAATAAACAGATGCACGCCAATGATATATTTATTTATTTACATCTATTGTCATCAGCAAGGGCAATATGCACTGGGGAACATCTATTTCTTTGGGGAGGATTGAGTGTGTGTGTGTGTGTGTGTGTGTGTGTGTGTGTGTGTGTGTGTGTGTGTGTGCGTGCGTGCGTGCGTGCGTGCGTGCGTGCGTGTGTGTGTCTGAGAGTGAAGGCCAGCTGTGTGAATGGGGTTCGATAATGAGAAAATGCTTATCAACCCTCTCCAGCCTGTCAGCCTGCTGCCATTAGCTGTTTCTCCAACACTCCGACAGGTAGAGAGCGGCCCAATTGATTCCAAACATTTTGGTATTTGTCCACGAAGAAAAGGAACAATCAGCGCAGGGGTTTAGTTGATTGGGATTACGGGGGGGGGGGGTGTAATTCATGGAGCGAGTAAGTGGGCATTTTGAAGGGACCTATTAATGCGGTGAAATTAGTTTTTCCTAATACCTGGGATGAAGTTGCTGTTTGAATTTAAATGACATGTTTATAAGAGGAAGAGGTGGTGGAGAGAAAGGGCCGCTCGTTTTTCTAGGACGCCCAAGGACCAGTTGTGGAGTGTTAGGCGTGTTCGTTTATAAGATGAGCCGAACTCGGTTTCGTTCAAACAAGTATTTATTTAGGAAGCAATGAACAGGTTATCAATCAGCAAAAGCAATGGGCTTCCAACACACTAGTTGTATCAGAGCGCCACAAACATCCGGCGCATGTCCATTTTATAATGGTAGATCTTCGTTCCTCCCTCCTCGGAAGAGCGCAGGCGTCATCCATCCTCCTGGCATTTGGAATACAGAAGTAACAAAGAGCCACTCCTAAGGCCTTGACACAGCTGAGCCCATGAGGGCCAAACTGTTGTCTTTTTGAGCAAAGAAAATTATGTTTTCTGCTTCATCAAAACAATCCTGACTCTGTAAACATTCGGATCCTCGAAACCGAAGCAACGAAACAGAATTAAGTCAACAAAGTCACTCTGTCCGACCTCCAGAACTTATCAGACAGCTGCTCGAAATCTATGTGACTTTAATGAACCTAAGGGAATTACGCTTTAATACAAAAATTAGAAATGAGAACAAGTGAAACATTCATTCTTCACACTAAGCGGCAACGGTTATTAAAATCATTTGTATGAAGGCATAATATCTAGCCAGAACTACTCATATCTTTATTTGGTTAAAATTCTGTCAGCAAAGCAATAGTTAAAATATTGAAATCCTCACAGGAGGTTGGAAATAAAAAGAACAAGTAAGCAAGTGCAAGTAAACAACACATTCAGGAGCAGCTTCTCTTTTCATTCACTCCTTCTTATCAGTGGTACAGACCTCGCTGTGGGTACTTTCCATATCACTGGATGGCTCCTGCTGCAGAGAGAGAGACGCAGTTTAGCATAATGCTAACAAGAACCTTGACAATTAGTTAGACAGCAGGGGTGGGGGTGGTGGGGGGGGGACTCGGGGCCAGAGAGGCAGGAGGCCAGAGTGCGGAGCAAAGATGTGAATGGGAACCTGGGAAAAAAATGGAAAAGAACGGGAAGGCTGAATGCAGGAGGTTGAAGTGGGACATCAGCCGAGTGACTCGACAAAGATTTGAGTAACTTCTCTTTCTTTTCTATGTGGAATAATCAGTGGATAAAGTGGATAAAGGCCGTGTGTCACCAACAAGTCCTGATCTTATACAGATAAACAAACTGAGAAGGAGCAAAGGATTTAACTGAATGGATAGAAAGAAATCTCATTTCTACAGGAAACATGATCATCTACAGCTCAACACTGTTGGTTACTTTGCTGGTAAATCTTAAGTCATGTTTGCTAAACCTCTGAAGCAATTGAAGACAATGTTTGATCTTAATCACACAGAATAAAAAATGTATTTATTCAATTATAATTATCTTTTGTTCTATAAAAGATGATGATATTGATATATGATTTCAGAACTTTCACATACAGCATTAGTTATGTATTCTGCAGTGAAATAACACAATTAGGGATAAAAGTGCTTATAAAATGGTAGTTGTACAACATATGGATGAATGTGTTTATTAAGCAATTAATTCATTAGTTCTATTTTTTTCCGTAATTAAAATAAATGTTGTTATGTTTTTGTAGAGAAGGTTGTGCTTTTTAAACTCTTCTTTATGAGAAAAAAAAATTGATAAGCAGCAAAACATATGACTAATCTGTGGTAGATTAATTATATCTCCTCAATGTGTTTATACAATTTCTAAGCGAAGCATTGATATAAAATGGACCTGTGTTATATTGCTGTTGATAAAAATTATATTGCAATAAATCCTGATATTTTTTTATTGGCCAGTCCTACTTTGTTTCATATAAGAAGATGTTGCTTATTTAGTAATGATGTGAAATAAAAGAGCTGATCGAGAAGGCCACTCACTATACTCTAACTATACTATATACTCACTAAAGTAATTGCAGAATTGCATTAAATGCCTTAGTAACTTTTAACAGTATTCATGAAATATATGGTGTAATGAAGGAAGGCTTCAAGAAAAGTAGAAAATGAAGGTATCGCAGCCTTTCTGCTGTCGGCCAGTCTTAAAACTTAAAGCCCCTTTTCTCAGTTGTGCCTCAGTAGGTCAGATACCTCACTGTTCGTTTGCTTTTTATCAAATGAAATATATGTCAAAGACAAGCTGTTGATGATCCAGAGTCCTGACAAGTTTTCTGTTTCCTGCCACATCAATGTTGAACCAACGCTTCTCAACCCGTTGATAATTCGGTGTGTTTTCCCGGGGCCGAGATCCCATTGGATCGGACGACAGCTGCCGCCGAGGGCCGAGAGTGTAACAGTGAAACGTGTGTCTGTGATTTCCAGGCAGATGACAGACAGACAGAGGGGCTCCTTCCAGAGGACACACAACCTTAACAGGATTGGAAATGGTGACGACCAGCTGTAAGAGGTACGGCAGAGAAAAGAGCCGGGGATGAGAGTCAGAGTGGGAGGAAGGAGGGGGCCGGCCGCTCGAGGAGGAGCGTTTATAGATTAGTTTGAGATGGAACTACTTGTCATTTTGGCCCCCCCCCATGACAAAAAGTTGACCGAGAACACGTTTGTTTTTCGCTGCGAGAGGTCGGACACACGGAGAGGGAGGACGGCGCAAACAGGGGGAAGAAAGAGAGCGAGCTCGGGGATGAATGAAGCCGTTCAACACCATCAAACGCTGCACGCACAGCAGGGGGCCTCGGGATACACCCGTCTTAGAGATGGCTGCTGTGGGTGTGTGCATGTGTGTGTGTGTGTGTATAGTTTTGTATTGGTCTGATAAACCATCCATCTGCAGGGGGAGAGGAGAACAGTGGATGCAGGGAGCAGGCGGGGGGGTGGGGGGGGGGTTACAGCACTCTCTACGCTCCATATTTACGCCCTTTTCAAACGCACAGACCGATCCACGGCCCTGCCCAGAGGTTCTTTGATGCTTGTCGATAGCGCTGCGTGATGATGTCATACGGCACAGAGCAAAGAGGAGGGGAGGCATGATCAAAGCAGAGAGGGAGGGATGAAGACGCAGGAGAGGATATATCCAAGACAACAACGGGACAAAGATGGCGACTGCTTATGCCACGGGACGTCCACTGGCGTCTGGACCTCCGCGTCTCGCCGGGAGGAAGCCGGGGCCGAGCGGCAAGTGGATTCACGTGCCTTGGTCTAACAGGATGAGCGCCACCATGACACCCTGGAACCAGCAGGCCAACCTCCACCACCACCGCCGGGCTAGCAAGGTAAGCTTCTCCTCCGTCTGCCGCAGCCTCTCCTCCGCTCGCCGTTCAACCATCAGACCCTCAACGCTCCCGATGTCTGGTTAGCATCACGCCACTCCGAGTGTTTGTCGTGAGTCGCCGTCCTTTCCAATAACACATTTTCCAGACATTTTCTTTCTTCTTCTTCTTCTTCTTCTTTTTTTTCTCAGCCCCTTTCATCATGGTCTTTTTGGCTGTTAATATAGGCCTCTCTTTGCCATCAAAGGCAGCACATCAATTGCCCTGACTCCCAAGTGTATGTGTGAGGGTGAAAGAGAGAGAAAGGGAGCGAGGGGAAAAAAGACCAAACACCGTGTATCAAAGATCAAGGCACGCTTTCATGCCTGATTTTGGCCTTGGTTTGGTTTTTGCTCTCCATCATCTTTCCATCCTCCCTTTTTCTTCGATGATCAACGGCTGCGGATGCTCTCCCAAAAAAACAACCATCAACCCTCAGCGGTCCGAATCTCACGTTCGCTGAAAAATGAAATCAAAAGCTTTTGTGGGGAAAAATGAAAGCAAAGATGTTGTGGGTTTTTTTTGTTTTGCGGTTTTTCTTTGAGAATATTCTGTAGCTCGCAGGCTAGCGGGCCACAGCTCTGCCCCGATGATGACAATACGTGAAACAATATTTGAATAAGCAGCAGGAGGGCAGGCAGCTAATCCACTGTGGCTAATCCAGTATTGGTGCAGGCCATATTGGTAGCTGGAGTATTCAGCCCCATCACAATACACATCAGCAGGACGCCATGGCAGATATACTGACACTCTTACCAGAGGCATGACTGGGAAAGGCCAGCAGATGGATGGACAGGTGGATAGATGGACGCCTGATAAAGAGATAGACGGAGGGATAATTGCGTGAATAGATAAAAACAACATTGATATAGAAACTTTGGCTCCTTAATTTCCGACGTTTCTTTCCTCTTATTTAATCACATTAAGATAAAAAAGATAAATAAAAAAGCAACGGAAATTATGTAATACTTTTAAAGCCCTTCACAGCTGAGAAATTAGGTTTTAAGCATGAATCTATAGTAAAAATTAACAATGTGAAATGACGATATCTTATTCACTCTATGGGGAAATAAAGGTTTCACTGTACAATATCACTCTCAATCCTTTGTTTGGCAACTTTCCTTGTCGCCAAACAAACTACTTTCCCCCAATTAATATCCTGAAAGAGCAGAGGTCTGTTTCTCTTTCAAGAGGTATATAATGAAGATTTCACTCCCTGTGAACATCTAAATGGGTCTTTGTGCCGGGAGGCCCCCAAGAGATAAGCCTGTTTCTGACAGGCCTCCGTACAGACGCCTAAATCTGCTGTGGCAGCTGGAACACAGGGACCCCCGAGTTAGACCTAAAGCTCCCTCTCAGCCGTCTACGGGGGCTGCCTCAATTTAAGAATGAACCATCCGCAGTTATCTTCCCTGGATATGGTTGTTTTCATACTTGACAGTGGTTAACGAGTAAAGCATGAGCCTCTTTGTCACTGAGCCGCTGCAGACAGCTCCGAGTGGCTCGGGTCAGACGTTCCTAATGGAAGACGTCTCGCAGATCAATGACGCTGCAATCAACCGGCACCAGTTGCTCTGTGATTAACGGAATAACCTGCGATGTTCCGCAGCACGTACACGTTAGCTACGGCTGCTGTCACCGATAATGTGAGACAAGGCACACAGAGTTAAACAAAAGACCAAGCGTGAACAAAAGAGCGATGAATATGGATGAAGTCGTCCTTATCTTCGTTTGTAATTTATTATAACAGAATTGATACATTTTATGGTAAAGTAGATTTTCTTTAAATTAATTTAATCGTAAATGTGTAATATGCGTAAAGTGGTTGATGGATCTTTTAAGTTATTCCTGTAATTTACACTCTTGAGTGATCAAGGTGCTAAATGAGATTAATGAGAATGAATTAAAAATCTAATATTGGCACAAACCAGACACGTCCCAGTGTTTGTAATGTTTCACAGAAAAAGGTGAAATGAGCAGATGTGTAAATAATACAGTCAGTAATGGAAGAGTTTAATTTAGCTTTCATGCTGGCTCATTGTCTAACTGGGACCGAAAGGAGACATCATTAATGTTATTAGTCACTTTTCTTATGTCATAACTTCTGTATAACACAGTTGGGTTATACAACCATGTTATAAATTATGATTGACACCATTCATACCATTATCATACTATAGATATTATATATTTGTATTTTATCACAGTGAAGACATATTGATTTTTTCAATCCTAAAATCAACAAATCTTAGTCGAGACTCGAATATATAATTAACTTATATTTCCACAAAATTTGGTTTCTCTCTGTGTTCAATCAGCAACAGCATCAAATCAAATGTGTCCATTGTTCTGTACTAATGACATTTCCATTTCCATCTCCTTGGTAAACATTATACTTGCTGAACATTGTCATTGTGAGTGTGTTGACATCAGCATTGAGCTCAATGAGCTGTTAGCATGGCTGCAGACTCTCAGCCTGGTTTGAATGGGAATGTTGGTCATAAAAGTTTTTCAAATTGAGCTTCAACTCACTGGAATGAAACTGCACTTTGAAGTTTAAAATATGTAAAGGTATTAATAATAGATCAAATAAAATATATTGTGTTAAATCAACTTTTTTTGAATACCCTCTCGTGGACAATCACTTAAAACACTAAATATACACTAGAGGTTGTGCAACATGTTATTTAATTTTATATAAACAGACTGGACTGTGAAAATCACAAAAATAAACGTTGGTTAGATAGATAGATAGATAGATAGATAGATAGATAGATAGATAGATAGATAGATAGATAGATAGATAGATAGATAGATAGATAGATAGATAGATAGATAGATAGATAGATAGATAGATAGATAGATAGATAGATAGATAGATAGATAGATAGATAGATAGATAGATAGATAGATAGATAGATAGATAGATAGATAGATAGATAGATAGATAGATAGATAGATATTTTGATGGATAGATGGATAGATAGATAGATAGATAGATAGATAGATAGATAGATAGATAGATAGATAGATAGATAGATAGATAGATAGATAGATAGATAGATAGATAGATAGATAGATAGATAGATAGATAGACGGACGGACGGACGGACGGACGGACGGACGGACGGACGGACGGACGGACGGACGGACGGACGGACGGACGGACGGATGATAGATAGATAGATAGATAGATAGATAGATAGATAGATAGATAGATAGATAGATAGATAGATAGATAGATAGATAGATAGATAGATAGATAGATAGATAGATAGATAGATAGATAGATAGATAGATAGATAGATAGATAGATAGATAGATAGATAGATAGATAGATAGATAGATAGATAGATAGATAGATAGATAGATAGATAGATAGATAGATAGATAGATAGATAGATAGATAGATAGATAGATAGATAGATAGATAGATAGATAGATAGATAGATAGATAGATAGATAGATAGATAGATAGATAGATAGATAGATAGATAGATAGATAGATAGATAGATAGATAGATAGATAGATAGATAGATAGATAGATAGATAGATAGATAGATAGATAGATAGATGGACCTATGGATGGACGGACAGATATACAGTTGATAGATAGATAGATATAAGAAGAGGGAACATGAGGAGAGGGCCAGGTGTATCAGTGCCTCCCCCCGTGTGATGACCTTTCCTCAGCTAAGAGCTCAGACCTTCTCAAACACACACACACACACACACACACACGCGCGCACACACACACACACACACACACACACAAACGTTCATTATAGATTCATAAGTACCAACATGCCCCCAACCCCTCCTCACCAAGACATCATAAAGGTCAAGTTCATCTTCCTCAGTATTCTCTCTTTGTCTCACCTCCCTCTCTCCTCATTGTCTCCGGGGGGGCTCTGCAGCAGCCATAACAACAGCAGCCTGTTGCAGCATGCGTTGGTGTGTGTGTGTGTGTGTACGTGTGTGTGTGTACGTGTGTGTTGAGTGTTGACGAAGCAAGTCAAAGTGGTATGAATACATTTCCATAATGAAGCGTGTTTACCTTGGCTGTAAGGTCTGCCAATCACACACAGCAATTTATCAACATTCCCTCAACCCACTGCCGCACACACACACACACACACACACACACACACACACACACACACACACACACACACACACACACACACACACACACACACACACACACACACCTGCTGCACGTCCTCCTCACTGCTCGGTGAAATGCTTCTCTCACAAAACCAGTGCACACTGCCTGTGGGTTCGAAGACAGTTCAATTGTGATAAAGGTTTATGCTTTAATTATAACAAATTAAAGGTGAATATTTGTATAATTTCTCTGCTTTAAATTATGTTTCTGGGAATTAATTTGACCACCAATATCACTTAAGGCAAAAGTTCTACTTGTACAATATCAATATATAACAGTATTTTTGGGTGACTACTCCTGCACTGGGACATTCTCATGAAACAAACAATTATTTATTCTATCATTATTTATGATTGTATTTTTTTTTTTACCTTGAGAAGACCTTTAAGCTTTATTGGGACATTTTAAGAACCAGAATCCAAGTCTTTTTTTGTCTTAATATCATGTATTACAACAAAAAATGTCTGGGAGTACCGAGAGTGGCTGTGGGTCATGAGGGAGAGCGGGTCGTCCACTAACCAGACGTTAGAGGGTTCGATCCCTGGCTCCAACTCTTTGCTTCCTAAAGTGTCTTTCGGCTCCTGGCTGAGCCAAGAGTGTGTGATTGAAGAACCGCAGCATATAAATGTGTGGGTGAAGCACTTTCTGTGGTCGATAATACTAAAATAAGATACATAAATAGAGTCCATTTACCACAGCTGATCAATATCAGTGCATATTTGGACTTTATCATCGCCTGAAATCAATGAAATAAAAATAGTTGCTCTAACAAGACAGATGTGCAAATAAAAATGAAATATCCAGTTTTCATTTGGACCATCTCTTCATGCTTTCTATCATTAACATTGTGGTTATGATTGTTGTTTTTATTATTGTCCAGGTTCAAACGATGATGGAGGAACAGTCCATCCAGATGAGGACAGAGCTGAGGACGGAGCTGAGGACAGAGATGAGGACAGATGTCTGGAAGTCACCTGAGCCTCCTGACCCCGGTCCCCCCCCCCCACACGGGACAGCCAACCACAACCACTCACAGGAGGAATGGTTGGTAAACTCAACCGCTGCTCATCACACTGGAGACGTTTGATTCAGAGGTTTTGTTAAGTTAAAAGTTTGAAAAGCAACTTTACACTAGATCAATATTCTGTGGCTCAATTCGAGACAAATCCTTCCCCGAAGACTTTAAATAATGAAATAACTCATCCGAGGTCGGAGGTCGACACGGTGAATATTCACACTGATTTACGTTGACACTGAAAAAATGTAGATGTAGTTCATCTCAAGTCTTGAGCTCTGACTCTCAGTTTCATGAGATCTTTATCTGCACTGAACAGTGTGAGGTCATTGGAATTGAACAAGAGCTGAATTATTCAACTACTTTGATAGTTAATTAGACGTTCATGTCCATTTTTGGCAAACTATTTGATGGTTGTCAGGATTTTCCTCTTTTCCACTGAGTATTTGTACTGACAATTATATAAATTTGAATTATAAGTTCATTTTTCATTATTTTCCGATGTTTTAAAGAACAAGCAACGAACCTATCAATCGAAATCTAGAAATCATCAAATTAATCAATAATAAACATATTTGTTAGCTGCAGCCCTAAATTTACATTTCGTAGATCTACTTTAATTCTGACTTATAACTCCAGAACAGAAACCACACTGTTATTGGAGGATTTCACCAAAAAGGAAGCATGTGGAGACTATTTCACATGATCATTACACAATATGTGATTGTTATTACATGTTCCTCATGTGAAATGTAAATCATCACATGTGAGAAGACAAAATGTAAGTGTGATGATGTCGTGTGACGTGTGAAAATGTCTCTATTGGTTGTGTTGAGAGAAATTAAAGGTCTCTCTCTCTCTCTCTCTCTCTCTCTCTCTCTCTCTCTCTCTCCCACACACACACACACACACATACACTCACACACCCAGCAGCCCGGTGCTCCTGCTGACTGACAGCCCGGTGGAGGGGAGTGACAGGCGGGATGCTCAGGTGTCGGTGCGCTCCCTCGGCTCTCTCTGTCCTGTCGGTCCCGGCTCCGGTGGACATGAGCTCCGGTCTCTGAACACCAGTTCCCGGGTAACAGATCCGAGGTGAGTCGACTATATATTCATTTTATTTTAATTATTATTTGCTGTAGTGTTTCTCACCAGATCTTGTGGTCTGAACAAAGTCAGCTGCTCCTCCTCATGTCTCTTTTATTCTTTATATGTATTTTAATTTAAATGCATCATGTATTTTCATTCATCTTTATGTGAATATTCAGAACCGACAGTTTGTCATAAATCTAATATTTACTCTTATTAGATTAAAAATGACATTCCAATTCATTTTATCTGCCATTGTGTAATGCGTCGCCGTCGTCGCTAGGGGCGCTGTTGGGCGTATTTTCGCTAGCATGTTATAGAACTGCGACAGATAGAACCGATATGATCCCTAAACTGTCTGTCGTCCACTTCTTTTAAATGCATTACCAATGGTAGAAAGTCACAAGTTACAATAACTAAGTGCTTTACTTATATAGAAAATACTTGTGATTTACTTTTTAAGAAGGTTAATTTTATGCTACTTTATATTTCTGCTCCACTAAGAACTACGTTTTACTCCAGGACATTTGTCTGACAGATAAACTTACTGGTTGCTTTTACATTCACCTAAACAACATATGATTAATGTTAAAAAAACTTTGTGTTGTTACAGGTTAAATTATACATAATCCTACTGTATACGTGGTTCATATCAGCTCCACCTAGACGATAATGCATCAGTTATAATAATCCAATATTATGATGAAACACTATCAGACATCAGAGTGTCGGCTGTGGGCCAAAAGCTTGTGCTTCCTGAAGTATTGGCTGTACTTCTTATTTAAGCAAGACTTCTTCGTAACTCTCTAAGTTATCGAAGTAAACGATACAAATAGTCCGACCTCTTCCACCAGTGTGAACTCTATATTGTAACGATGTTAATTTAAATACAGACACTTAAATGCTTCTTAGGTGAGGACAACAGCAAATTTATAAATGATAAAGATAATTTGTTCATTATTGCATCTTTTGGAATTGCTATTAACACTAAAAAAAATCGATTTACACTGTGGATATACTGTAACCAAAGCTTAGTAAGCTGCACTAATGAAAAGTAGCTGAATATAATATGACTGCAAAGATTTGAACTTTGCTTTCATGCTTAAAGTACAATTTTCTCAAAAATAATCATTAACTTTTACTTTTAATTAAAGGTTCAGTGTGTAGAATTTAGTGACACCTAGTGGTGAAGTGTCACGTAGCAGCTGAACACCCCTCACCTCACTCTCCCTTCCAAACACGAAAGAGAACCTGGGGCGGCCTTCAGATTGACAGAAAAGGTTTGTCCAGTCTGGGCTACTGTAAAAAACATGGCGGCCTCCATAAAGAGGATCCGCTCCCGATGTAAATATAAGTATTTAAATTTCAAGGCCCCATTCTTGGATATAGAAAACAACAATACGTACAATTTAAAAGAAACACTTCACCAGGATTATTCTATATTCAAATTCTAACAAAAGATGAACTTTTATTCGTATTTGAATGCAGGTCAAACAGTGTTAGTACATCATTGTATTGCTGAATGAACTTCATCACAATAATAATACAATACTTATAACGATGTAAGAACACTTCCTCCACCTCTGCCCCTGTGGCGGCCTTCAGTTGTCAGAAAAAGTTTGTCCAGTCTGGGCTACTGTAAAAAACATGGCGGCCTCCGTAGAGAGGATCCGCTCCCGATGTAAATATAAAGTATTTAAATTTCAAGGCCCCATTCTTGGATATAGAAAACAACAATTCGTAAAATTTAAATGAAACACACAAGTGAAAACTTCAGCAGGATTATTGTATATTCAATTTCTAACAAAAGATGAACTTTTATTTTTATTTGAATGCAGGTCAAACAGTGTAAGTACATCATTGCAATGCTAATTGAACTTCCGCATCATAAAAATAATAATATAATACTAATAACAATGTAAGAACACTTCCTCTGGCCAGCGTGCGTCGCTCTTCTATCCGCCGCAGATCTAGAAACGTGCTCCGGGCCGCAGTGCGCTTGCGCGGCGCAGGCACGTCTTCCCCAGCAGCAGCTCGGTATTATTGAACGCAGCAGCAGCAGCAGCCACCATGGGGAGTTAAGGGCAACACGACGGCTTCTTCTTCTCCTTCATATTTAATATCGTGAACTCCATATCCCTATGCTGCGCCCCGGAGCGCCCAGTTCGCAGCAGGATCCCCGATGCAGCGGATCGCGGGGCCCGGGCTTCCAGAGACGGTAGGTCGGACACTTTCTGCTGGAAAACACGGGGACTTGAACGGCAGCCGAAGCTAAGCTAACCAGCTAGCATGCTAACCCCCCCCCTTTCCAAAAAAAAAGCTAGCTGGCACCGGAGCGCAGTGGAAAACGTGCCCGGGTTCCCTCTCTCCTCGCCCCGGGGACTGAACCGTCCGGTTCCCCGGGTCTCAAAGTTCGGCCTCGACCCCCCCCACCACCAACCTCCGGGTCCGAGGCAGCTCCACAACCCGGGGGGACGTGCTCAAAGTGCGGGGACGTGTTGTGCACGCAGGGCCCCGTCGGGTTGTGTGTGGTTGTGGAGTTTGTTTCTGTTCCCATCCCCCCACCGTCTCTGCAGGCCAAGATGAATGAGATTCTCCCCGGAGCTCGGGGCCAGCTAGCCGGCCTTTAGCTCCTCCACCTCGGTCCCAGTTCCACCAGCAGCCCGAGTGGGAAACTACTGGTGGAACTGGGAGCTTTGTGTTGACCCCTGGCCGCTAATGGAGCCGCTCCACCGGCCACAGAAAGAACAACTTAGTGGTGAACTTGAGCTTGGCGACAGTTGTTGTTGTTGTTGTTGCTGCTTTTGTCTCGGTTGGTTATTTGCAACTCGGAATAAAGTTATGGAAATGTGTTTTTTTGTTTGCAGGGTTTTAAATGCTAAGCTAGCACTAGCATTTTAGGCAGATTTGTGGTCAGATTAACAGATTAGTTTGTGTCTGTTGTGCTCATCGTCTCATTGTTGTGCTTAGTGATATAATGTATGCATGTGTGTGTGTGTGTTTGCATTAGTGATCTGACACAGTGTGTGTGTTGTGATCACCTCAGCAGCGTTGTGTGTTTCCTCTGTGTCTCTAACCACTTCTCTTCTTCCTGTCACAGGGTGAATCGTTTGCCAGCGGAATCTTTGCCAGAGGCGAAGATCTGACCTCTGCCGTGTGCAACCAGAGACATGAGTGTTGTCAGAGAATTACATGGGATTGGGTACAGGGGCGGCGGGGGGGTCGTGACCTCTCTGAGCGGCCCTTCCCACTTCACCGAGGATGCGCCGAGGCCCCCTGTTCCTGGCGAGGAGGGGTCTTACGCGGACCCTCCGGTCCAGTCAGCCAACACCCGTCCGAACACCCTCTCCCAAACCCTGGGTTACCCCCCCTCATCCTTGTTATCTAAAATGGGGGACCCATCGAGTTACACGCCCTCCTCGTCGTCGGCGACTCCGCGGCGCCCGGATCTGGACCTGGGGTACGAACCCGAGGGCTCGGCTTCACCCACTCCACCGTACCTGAAGTGGGCCGAGTCGCTTCACTCGCTCCTGGACGACCAGGAAGGAATCCAGCTGTTCCGCAACTTCCTGTGCCAGGAAGGCTGCGCGGACCTCCTGGACTTCTGGTTCGCCTGCTCCGGGTTCAGGAAGACCAGCCTGGAGAAGAAGGCAAAGCTGGCCAAGGCCATCTACAGGAAGTACATTGTGGACGGAAGTGGGATTGTCTCCCGGCAGATCAAAGCTCCCACCAAGAGCTTCATCCGAGACTGCGTGGGAAGGCCGCATCCAGACCCGGCCATGTTTGAACAGGTATTTAAGACGCTGATTTCATGTTTGTAAAGGTTTGGGGATAAGAGCAGTGCATGTCGGATTACACAGACCACTTCTCACGGGCTGTAATCTAATCGTTCGGCCTTCTTTTTTTTTCTCATATATGTTTATTAGTTTTCCAAAAGGTAATACAACACAAAACAAGACAAACCTTTGGCTCACACACATATTCAAATCCATACAGGCAGAAGATTCAGGGGTCACGTCCTATACAAGTAAGAAAAAATTAAAAACCGATAAGTAAAATAAAAGTATACAGAAATAAAAGTAAATCAATTAAATGGTAAAACAGAGTGCCTCTTTTGAGGTAGAGCATTCTGAGCTATGATACAAACCCTCTTGTGAGAATGGTGGAAACATTCAGACCAACATATGACAGAAAGGGTTCCCATGTTTTACGAAAGGCATCGTCATTGCTGTGAAGTTTACATGTCAAATGGTCCAACACAACATATTCAAATACAACCCTTTGCCACTGAGCGTTAGATGGAGCTTTATCTGTGATCCAATTCAAAAGAATACACTTTCTAGCACAAAAAGCAAGTGTCTGATAAAGTGTTCTTTTAAATGTGTCAGTGATGAACATGTCAGATATACCAAGTAGCAGGTATAAAGGGTTATTATTACTGTTAATAGACAGAATCTTATTAATTTCCTGCCCTATGACCTGCCAAAACTGCTGTATTTTACTACAATCCCACAAACAATGTGTCAGACCACCAGATTCTATCTTACACTTGGGGCACAGTGGAGATGTATTAGGGTTCGTTCGGCCTTCTTAAAAAAAATTGAACGCTTCAGTCCCGACTACGTGTTTGACAATCGCGAAGTGGTTCGTGTTTACGTCTGCGATTGAGCAGCTCAACGGGTTCGGGTTCTGTCTGCTTCCATCTCAACGTGTGTATTCAGACGCTGAACAGGCTGTTATTTGTGGAGAAAATTAGCTGGAAGAACGATCCGAGGTTAATTTAATTTGTAGTACAGCGATTATGCCCGTGTATTTATTATTTATAAGGAACATTAATCCCACCACTGACTTGAGGCTTAATCATATTTGCAGTCAAATATAAATGCCTGTTCTACACTTCCCGCCGCCCTGAGGCTTGTGACAGACCTGTGGGTAACTCAGTGCAGCTCCACTAGAGAGATTTATCCACCGGGTTAGGAACTCTGCCCCAGGAACTACAACCGAACCAGGGCTGCTACAATCAAAATGCACTTCTAGCCTCTATTGTTGGCTGTAAAAGACACAGGTTCATGTTTTATTGTTTTAGTTTCACGTTGACCACACAACCCACCTGTTATCGCTCTCACCCCCCCCCCCCCCCGGAGCGCTTTGATTCTTTGTTTTCATTGCTCCACTTTGAAGTTGATGCAATAAATCCGAGCACATAAAGTATGACACTGACTTTAGGGGGATCAAAGGGTGTCCGACTGTGGCGGCTTAAACTTCACCGCTACACAACTTTACTACTCGGAATTAGATTGCATAATAACCTCAATTAACCAATATATGCTAGGTTTTGTTTTCTCTACAGCCATGTTTCTTAGATGTCAATACATTACTTTTTCGTTACTAAATTTTAAAACAGCGGTTCAAAAATGAGAAATCCAATCAAAACTAAGTGAGGACAAGGTTTATGAAGCCACCTTGAGTAATGTAGGTTTAACACACTTCTCTTACTTATTATTTACTGGGTATTAAACCAGGTGGGTATTGTTTTACCATAGTTCCTTATGTTGGCCTGAAATAAGAATCAATTTGCTCTTGTGATAATCGTGGTCTGTGTTTACACTTCCATATAAAAGCTAAGCTCTGTGTTCAAACCAAGTCCAGAGCAAAATTAAGTTAAATGAAAGCCCTGGTACAAGTACCTCAAAGTAAAAATGTGGAATATGGCCACTAAATGCAAAATAGCAGGCTTCCTGTGGCGTTTTTCCAATTGCACCTAAGACTTTTTTGTTTGCCTGGTCATGATACACCTGTGTATCGATTTTTGTGAAGACCGGTCAATGTGAACACGTTCCGGGGGTCTCGGGGGGCACCGTTGAGCCGTTTTGCGACCCCTATTGAAAATTCCTCCAGAATACGTACATTTTCACCACTTTCTAACTTTCTGCAAATTTTGGTAAGAATTTGAGCATGTTAAAGCCCTCAAAAAGCCAATTCATTTGCCTGAATAATAATAATGATAATAATAATCCTTACAATTTCAATAGGGCCTCACCTGTCAGTGCCTGTCAGTGCTCGGGCCCTATTTATATGAAACGATTCTGGAACTGAGGCAGCATTTAGCTTCATACCAACCGTGAGTCCAGATGTGTGACCACTGTTTGTCTGCTCCAGGCCCAGACAGAGATCCAGGCCATGATGGAGGAGAACACCTACCCTTTGTTCCTCAAGTCGGATCTGTATCTGGAGTACACGCGGACGGGAGGAGAGAGTCCCAAACCCAACCCCAGTGACCAGAGCCCGTCGTCGGGGCCGGCCAAAGCTGTGCCTGGGTACCTACCCACACTGGCTGAGGATGAGGAGTGGAGGTGAGACGATCCTCAGACTTACTGTCACACCACCTGTGTCATTTACAGATTCTTTTGACCCGCTGAGCTGTCTCATTCTCATAACTCCTATACTAATTTCTAATAATGCTTCTGATGATCTCAGGTGTGGGGGAGGAGGAGCGAGAGAAGAGGAAGAGGAGAAGGACGAGGAGGATTGTGAAGACACACCGGCCGGGAGGCTGACTCAGAGCCTGCTGATGCAGACGACACCACAGAGAGTCTTGGCCAGCAGCAGGAGGAGGCAGGACAGCAGGGAGTGCAGGTGTGTGTGTGTGTGTCTGTGTCGGTCAAGGTTCTTGCACTCGTAAAAAAAGCCTGATGTGTAATACTTTATAACGCATCAAATTGTGTGATATTAAAATGTTTATTAATTGGAACCTTTCCATGGTCGTTTAGCCAACAGTGGAAATGAAACCAATATTTTTCCTTTAATTTTTAATACCATATCTTGTGCAGACCAATGGAATTCACGCATTTGATTGATTTTGGTGCAAATTGGTGCTTTTTAAATTATCTGGCTTTTTGACTATATATGAATACATGCATATTTTCTTATCAGCTTGACAAATAGTTAGCATGTGGCCTTTATTTGTGAGTCAAAACTAGGAAGTGGGCAGCCAATCATGTCCTAAGACTTGCTCTGGCCGTAGAAATTGTGTAAAACGTCATGTATAGATAGATAGATAGATAGATAGATAGATAGATAGATAGATAGATAGATAGATAGATAGATAGATAGATAGATAGATAGATAGATAGATAGATAGATAGATAGATAGATAGATAGATAGATAGATAGATAGATAGATAGATAGATAGATAGATAGATAGATAGATAGATAGATAGATAGATAGATAGATAGATAGATAGATAACTTTATTCATCCCCGAAGGGAAATTAAGTCGTCATAGCAGCCGGTATATTTGAATACAATAAAATACAATACAATAGAATACAATAAAAAATATTGAGGTAGAATGAATAAAAACAGAAACACAAGATAAATAGGTAGATAAGGTGCAGTGGCAAGATGATGGTAATAGTACTGATGGTAATGTTATTGTCAGACAGTATAAAAACAGTACAGTATATATAGTATATAATATAACATAATATATATTTATATATGATAGTAATTATACCAATATAATAGCAGTATATAGTAATAATGGCAGCAACAGTATAAAGTCTTGCACTGTGCAGACCCTTTTATTTGTGTGAGTCTGTGTGTACATGTGCCACTGTTTTAATGATGAGCTCTTTAAACCTCCTCAGGCCGTGGAGGGAGCCGGTGAACCCGTACTACGCCAACATGGGCTACGCTCGCGCTCCGGCCACCAGCGCCAACGACAGTGAGCAGCAGAGCATGTCGAGCGATGCGGACACACTGTCGCTGCCCGACAGCAGCGTGTGAGTACACACAGATGTTCCCAGAATCCCTGGCACATAGTCATTCACTCCTCCTTTCATTAAATTACTGGTAACAAATGAGCTGTGTGTGATGGTTGTTCTTCTGTGTCTGTGTGCAGAGATGGTATTCCTCCGTACAGATATCGGAAGCAGCATCGTAAAGAGATGCATGAAAGTGCCAAAGCCAATGGACGCGTGCCCCTACCTCATATACCTGTGAGTGAAACAGAAAAGAATCATTAGCATGATAGGAGGTTAATATAACTGTGGTACATCGATATTAAAAATCAAGCAATATCAAGCTGTATCTATCTGTATCTCTTTCATGTCTTTTCTTCACAATTCCTCATCGTGCATTGAAATCTTAGCTGCGGATTTGTATAGGAATTCACGGCTTCTAATTTTTGTTTACGTGTCCATATGCAGCGCACGTACCGCATGCCAAAGGACATCCACGTAGAGCCGGAGAGGTTTGCAGTCGAGCTCATCAGCAGGCTGGAGACGGTTCTCAGAGAGAGAGAGGCTCAGGAGCGACTGGAAGAGAGACTGAAGAGAGTACGACTGGTGAGTGTGCGACTGCGTGGGTGCTTCTCCTGATTCGATGGGATTTTGATTCTGTGAGATAACCTTCAATTCATCCCACAGCGAATGAAGATGGCAATCTATCCAAACATTTTATTAAAACATGTGTGGGCGCTGTCGCCAATTTGCATTACTGCTAGTGTGAATATATTTTTGTGTTCATTCGCCATATCCCTGTTGTGTAAAAGCTTAGTGAATTCTTATCCAGGTACAGCTCTAATTATAAAATATGAATAAATTAGACGGGCGCTAGAAGTACACATCTGTCCCGAGGCTCATGCCCTTTCTCGGGAGTATCCAGGAATGTTTTCTACATCGAGTGTGTGAAATTCGGTGTAGCACATTAATAGTTGGTTATAACTGGTTTTACGGCCTCATGTTGTGTTAATTTTCAGTTAAAAATGAAAGATTTGTCTCATTTTGCCAACAGGAAGAAGAGGGTGACGATGCCGACATCTCCGTGATAACCTCCATGTCTTCTCATAGCATACCACTCCCTCTCCCCTCGTCGTTCCCCCCTCTCTACGGAGCCCGTTATTCAGAGACCACTGCTAACACGGCAACGGCCGCCACTTACGGCGGCCTGGTTGCCATGGAGGATTCCCACGACGACGACCCGGAGTCTATCTTGGACGATCATGTGTCGCGCGTGATGAAAACACCAGGCTGCCAGTCGCCAGGGGCAACCAACAGCACCTTAGGAGGAGGGGGTCGACACTCTCCTCCCAAATCATCACGCTCACCTGATGGGGGCACCGGACCGCCCCACTTCCCCCCCCACCGAGGGGCAGGTCACAGTCTTCCCGCTGCCGGGGTCAAAGGTAAGAGTCTGTGGAGGGGCGGGGGGGAGGAACATCTGTTATTAACTGTATAGAATAACCAGAGTTATCAGCGCTGTTGGACAAATTACTATTCTCAGTATTGAGGTTCAAGGAAAGAAAACCAACTTTGTTTCTTGACTCCTTTTATTGTCTGATTATAACACATCATATTCCGTGATATTTTCAGTATTGAAAGAATATAGAAGTTAATTTCCCACAACAACACATGGGCACTTCGCTTTTTGGCAAATGTTACTGAAACAGAAGGGAAATATTTATTTACAACAGCTAGGAGTCTCTGTGTGTGTGTATTAATTTTTAGCTGTTGTTCAAGTTTGGTTTTTCAAGTATAAAAGACACCAGTGTGAGCTACAAGTGAAGGTGCAGCTGCAGCATGTCGCTAATGGTTCTCACCCCGATCCCTCTGCCAGGTGTGCATCACCACAAGCCGCAGTACCACCACCGAGGACGAGAAGGGCAGGAGGAGACGGGCTCCAGGTCTCAGCCCAACACGTGGAACGGAGACCCGGCCGGTCAGTACACAGGAAGAAGTCGGAACTACGCCGACGGGGCCGGAGCCAGCACGCTCGACGCCATGGGCAACGGGTAAGCTGCTGTGACTGCATGTGCTGATTTAACCCTACAGCAAACTGTCTTATTTCTCTGCCTTTTTGTTTGACTGTGTGTGTCTTTACCTGGTTCGATCTGCAGCAGTAAAGGGAGCACGCTATCACGGCGAGGGTGTAAGAAGACCTCAGAGACATCGGGCAAAGTGGAAGAGATGAGTCGGGGTCAGGAGACACAGGTGCAGCACGAGGATCTGGAGAGAAACCAGAAGATCCTGCAGTGGATGATGGAAGGAGACAGACAAAGGAAGACCACCCATGGGTGAGTCCTTAACTGCTACTTGTATTAATCACCACTTGTGTATGAATGTCTTTACAATTAATGTTAAGTCAAAATATTGATACAGGCTTCACCAGATCAGTAATCTCTGACGTTTGTAATATAGTGCAACCAAACCTAAATTAACATTAGTTAAATCTACAACCTTTGACCTGGACACTAATGGGCAGTGGAAACAAACTGTAAACATAACACTGACTTTTTAAAGTTGATAAATATAAATAGCAGGTTGAATAACATTACTATTCATTTAGAGAGGTAATGTGTCCATCTGCTAAAGATGAGTTCCAGTATTAACTTCCCTTTTAGCTCTGTTTTGGTCTCTCAACTCTTGAGGAAAATATCTGGCTGAACACCTTCTGTATATTTAGAATCAAATCCTTTGACATTCATCCTCACCCCCCCCCCCCCCTCTTGTTTCTCCAGCGGCAGCACCAGCAGCTCCAGGAGGACGGGACCCAGCAGCGAGTCACCGCGGCCCACCTCGGTGGAGCGACCCGGAGCGGTGCACCCCTGGGTCTCTGCCCAGCTGCGTAACAACCCTTCATCGGTGTCCACAGCCATCCCTGGCCCGTCGTCCGCCCAGGTCCAGCCCTCGCACCCTTTCATCCAGGACCCAGCTATGCCCCCCAACCCGGCTCCCAACCCCCTCACCCAGCTGGAGGAGGCTAGGAGGAGACTGGAGGAGGAGAGGAGGAGGAATGCACTACAGCAGGCCAAGCAGAGGTAAGAAAACATCCAATTTACCTCAGTGGCCATTAGCTTGCAGGGTTTCCCCCAGGCTAAGCGTCGCTTGTTTATTTATTTATTTAAAAAAAAATGTAATGCACCAGAAACATGATACCAAAGACGGTGTAGCAGATCCCCCGAAAGATTGATGAGACTTAACTGATGTTCAGATCGTTTATTGAACCGTCCTTGTCACCGTACACCTTAATAAAACTTTAAACAACTTAGAAACACCGTAAGAAATTGTGCCTCTTCGGAGGGTCGCTGAATAACATAGCTTCTTCCGCCGCACCGCTGTCGTCATCACCGGGCGACTCTACCGGAACCATTTCAAAATAAAATCGTCTGACATGTTTATTTTACAATTAATTTTACTTTTAAATGTGACCAGAAATGGCTTGTTTTTTTAGATTCACTTAGATTTTACTTGAAAACGAATTGGTAGTATTTATTTTTATTTTATTTATTCTTTTTTTGTGTTTGTAAACTGTATTATGTAATGTTAATAAGTATTGTTTATAATTGTCTTACAATAACACATAATTGTCATAATTTCAAAATTCCTTTCAACTTTTAACATTTTTTTTTTTTTTACAAAAACACGGTCGGCCCTACCACCAGGCTTAGCAGGTTTTCTGGGGGAAACCCTGAGCTTGTGTGTGTGTGGGTCTTTTTGTGTATGTGGTCTTATTTGAGTGTATTGACATGTTGTTCTCTTTCAGGCACAAGTCTGGTAAGCGCCAGGTGTGTGAGAACATAACGGTCGCCTACTACTTCTGTGGAGAGCCGATCCCATACAGAACATCAGTCAAAGGCCGTGTGGTGACTTTAGGCCAGTTCAAGGAGCTGCTTACCAAAAAGGGCCACTACAGGTAAGAACATCGGGTGCACTCATCTGAAAACTATGTGCGTGTGTGTGTGTGGTTTCAGAATCATTACAGCCCTCATATAAATATAGATAAAAGATAAAATTTAATTGCAGGAAATGAATTTAGAAACTAAGTTGAGAACTAATGACCCGTCTGTCTTTCATCTGCAGGTTCTACTTTAAGAAAGTGAGCGACGAGTTTGACTGCGGCGTGGTGTTTGAGGAGGTCCGCGACGATGACGCCATCCTGCCGATCTTCGAGGAGAAGATCATCGGGAAGGTGGAGAAGGTCGACTGAAATTTGGGAACGGGAAGACAAAACAGAATTGCGACGAGAAGAATCATTTGAAAACGAGGAGATTGGACGAGAACGCGCGGGTGGGGAATTTGGAAACGGAAGAAAGAAAGTAGAAAGATGGAGCCGGAGCGATGTGTGAACAAGAGGGAGGTTGCGCCGCATTGTAGAAACTCAAGTATTAAGGAGGTGGTTATTTTTTTAATGGAATATCTGGATTTCTGCGACAGCGCACCGGATCAAACCCACATCAAGCAAAGCAAGCGTGGCCAGATGAAACCGGAGCGGAGGGAAAGGAACGTAAATTATTTCACCTGTCCTGTCTCCACTGTGGATATCGGAGGAGGGCTGTTAAAAAATCTGATGTCTGACCAGTCTTCCACTGCGATGGAGGGAAGAGGGGGCGGGGACTGCTGGGAGGAGAGAGGCTGAAGTAGTCCTCCACCTTTTTGGCTCGGGAGGAGTCTGTCCTCCGCAGACCATTACGATGCTGCTACATTACCATGGAAACTCTTCAATCGGTGCTCGGGACAGTCAAGGAAGCGGTTTTTTGTTCCTCTGTGGAGTCGCGCTGCCTTTCGCTGTCTCTGTTCCTCGTCCGCTGGTGACAGGGGGGAGAGGACAGAGGATTTCGGGGGGGGGGGCCCTGTGTCTCCTCCCATTGACTTCATGGCCTCAAACACAGAGAAACTCTCTCACCCTTGATTCCTAGATGTCATGTAGTGATCTCTCACATCCACATGTTCAGACAACAGTTCTCTACATAACTTGTTTACCAAAGCTACATATTTTTGATAAGACAGGTATCCTAGCTACTTGTTTCTCATTTTATTTGAATTGTGTATGTACAAGGCAGGTACTATTACTTACTAATGCAGCCTAATTTCGTCATATCTCAACTTAATTTTGTATTATTGTGTATGTTTTGAAGCTAGTTCATTAGTCATTTCAGGGCAGCCATTTTTGTTCCATTCTTTCCTCTCAACCACACCTCAGTTCCGTACAGTTTACCTCTCTGCGTGTGCCGTTTTGTTCTCCTGAGCGAAAGATTTTAAACATAGGATCTTTTTTTTGTTGTTGTTTTTTTAGAATCCCACACCCATCGACTTGTGCACACTGCAAGTTGACAACTTTGACCACATTATCTGTCATTTTAAAACAGGTCCCACTGTCCCCTCATGTATCGTGTATCTTCTCTGCTATATGGAGAGCCTGTGTGTGTGTGTGTAACTCAGTCTAGGTGCCTGCCTGCCTGCCTGCCTGGCCAGTGCCATTACTATCTAGAGCTCTTCTTCTGAAGCGTGTGGGCGAGTGTGGAAAGCCCGTGTGGGTCGTGTATGTCTGACCTTAGCCAAAGAGCATATCGTACGTCCCCGTATGCCGACATGCGTGTGTGTCCGTGCAGTCCAAGTGTAGGAGTTTCAAATAATTTTATTTTTTTTAATCCCCTTCTTCCTCTTTTGCAAATTCCCAAACGTCAATTATTGCAGGTTAACTTTGAGTTTGAAATCTGAAGCTTATCTTAAAAGATTAGACAATTTGGGAAATGTGCTCATTTGCTTTTGTGTTGAGAGTTAGGTGAGAAAATTGACTCTGCGTTGACGTCTGTATCGCAGCGGTGAGGCCTACAGCACGGAGTCGAACAGCTTTTGTATGTGTTACACAAACAAGGGCTTCAGATATCGATTATTGATTTATTCTTATTTATATTTTCTTGATTAATCAATTGGTCTATATCATGTCACCACTCACACTTCCCTAAAGCCTGTTTGACCAACAGATCAAAATGTAAAGATATTTAATTTTATATCACTTAAGAGAAAAGAAGCAGTAACATCTCATAATTAAGTAACTGTAGCTAGAGAGTGTTGGACATCTTTCCTTTTTAAATTATTTATATAAATTCAGCCCTAAAGCAAACTGGATATAACGTGATAATTAGTGAGCTTTAAAGGTGCTGGTAGGTCCCTGGTGTTCCCCCTCTGTTTCCAGTCTTTATGCTAAGCTAACTGGCTATTGCTGCATATTCATATTGTATGTACAGACATTAGATTGATGTGGGATTTTCTTATTTTACTCTCATTAAGAAAGTACAAAAGCAAATTTCTAGAAAAACAAAAAGTAATTCTTCTCAACAGCAGTGGGGCCTCCTGCCCAGAACATCATGAGCCAGAGTGCGTAATTCACCAGCTACGTAAACTGAATGTAATCTGATTTTTTTAACCGACTTTAACCTGTTCATATGAAAACAAAACATCCCTTCTTTGCAATATCATCATGCCTGAGTCGCCCTTCAGTATTGATCATCTATGCTGTTAGTTAACTGAATGTGTTCATCAAACATAGGGGGGGGGGGTCCTACCGAAAGTCTCGCAGGAATGTCAAATACAATTTGTCCTGGGTTTCTGCCCAGTAAGGGAAACATAGGATTGTAAAACGTTTTTTGTCCTCACTTCGACACATTTTGCCTTCAATATGAAATTTTTTAAATTTAGATTATGTATTTGTTTATTAAAAAAAAATAATGTAATTTTAATAATCACCGAGCATGTTCTTTATAAGGAATGTTTTCCTGATGAGTTGAATTATCTGTTTTGTTCTAATGTTTATGTGCAAACTGCTACGGCCCTCTGACACATCTTATCTGTTGTGTTAGAACAAACACCCAGGGACAGTTAATGAAGTGACAACATTTGTTCAGAGTTGTTTCTTGTGATTATGATTTGACGGACAAAGCAAACAAAACAGCGTCTGTTGCGTCGTCGATTTGTGTGAAACACAGTGCCTTTATCATGATATCTTTCGAAATGATGTTTATTGAACCAATCCTTGCTTTTAATGTAAGTTCTTATCTTCAGTCAGTCCCGTTATCTTTTTCCTTTTCTTTTTTTTTAGCCGCAGTCATGCTTGCTCACTTCTGTTCTGATAGACTCTCTGCTGTAAATATGTACATTATCATTTCATATGTTTCTTCAGACCTGCACCACATGGTGTGTGTCCATGGTGTTGCTGTTTTTCAAAGGTAAACACCAAGATGTCACTGTGCTGGTTCCACTTGTACATTTCTTTTAAAAAGGTACTTCATAATAAAGATGTTGAATAAACATTTGCATTTATTTTTCTGCTTGTGATTTCAGTATCCACCCACATCTGTTTCCTACTTTTCTTACTATTACGCACAAGCACATACCTTTTTGAACACATGTAAACAATAATATATTTGTCTCGTTAATGTATACCTTGTGTTTGATAAGTACACAGGTGATGTCAGTATTTATATGGTAAGATACGTTTTTGAGCTGTGCACATGCCATGTTGCGTATATGCATGTGTTGAAAGGAGCTTTGATCCCAGTCTTCCCCATCTGCATGCCCAACTGTAGAAAAAGTGCAACTTCAAATTCAAAACAACTTTATTTAACCCAGGAGGGTAATTCTAAGGCACATATGACGAGACAAGTAAAAACAAGAAAGAAAACAACGACATCAGTGCAATATCACAGACAGATAAAACTCAGTGCAGTGGCCAAACTTATGAAGTAAGAGTTGTGTAAATGATTGTAAAAGGACGGTGAACATTAGATGCAATAAATGAACATGTGTATGAATGTGTGTGTGAGTTGTGAGAAGCGCTTTGAGGGTCATCAAGACTGTAAAAATACATAAACACACCAGACCATAATAACTATATAGTCGTCCACATAAAGTCCCTATAAGGTGACAAAGGGGAAGTGAATTTCGGAAACAGCGGGGGTCTCTCTTCCAGACCAGGGCCACAGATGGTAGGTGGATGAAAAGTACTGTCTCTACAGTAACATCACTTCTGAAAAGGTACATTTTGCATTTATTATTTTATATAATTATTTGTACATCACTGCAGCAAATTAATTAGATTGAAATAATCATATAGATTAGGGTACTTGCATATTTACACCAGCACCGTGGCATATTTTAATATTTGCACTACTGCACCAATTGCACTATTGTTGTTTTGTTTTTCTCTTCATCTGTAACGATATATATTTAGATATATATATTTTATTTTCCATTTTTGATATTCTATTTATACTATTCCTATTTTTATTCTATTTTTTTGGTTGTAATTACTTGAGCATTGCTTAAAGAGAGCCTGTGACTGAAGAATTTCATTGCCAGCGACTGCTTCTTGTTATCTCTGTGCATTTGACAATAAAAATCTTGAATCTTAAATCCAGATGTGGATTATGTTGCCCCCCCCCCACTCTGCCACGACCAAATGTAAATGTTGCCTTTATTATTTTGCATGATTATCGTCTGCATAACTGACATTGTACATCACTGCTGCAAAGTTAATTAGATTTAACTAATCATATAGATTAAGGTTAAATCCAGATGTGGATTACGTTGCCCCCCCCTGCATAGACCAAATGTACATTTAACTGTAGTACTTTATATTTTAGATTAAATTACGTGTTTTGTCACAAACAAAAGAAATAGTCCGTTGTGAAACGGATGTTTCACAAGCTGCACATGACCGCCTCCTCGCGGATGTTTCTCCCATAGACTGGACGTCTCGTTCGACGGAGCCGGACGTCACCACATGGCGGCCATCTTGCTACGGGGCAGCTCGCTCACCCATAACATTGTGTTGGTAGTGGTAAATAACCATAACTTGCTCAATTTTTAACCGATTTTTTAAACGGTTTGGTTTGTTATAAACGTCAGAGATGTAGATATGACACTGCATGCTTATGAATAATTATGTTATTTTCTAAAAAAAATAAATAATTTATGCAGTGTCATAACTACATCTCTGACGTTTATAACAAACCAGACCGTTTCAAAATCGGTTGAAAATTGAGTAAGTTATGATTATTTACCACTACCAACACAATGTTACGGGTGAGCGAGATGCCCCCTAGCAAGATGGCCGCCATGTGGTGACGTCTATGGTGACGTCCGGCTCCGTCGAACGAGACATCTATGGTTTCTCCCTCTCGACGCAGAGGCTAAAGCTGTGGCGTCATCACGTACGTACGGGGCCGCTAACTAGCTAGCTGTAGCATCACAGAGTTAGCACGCTAGCTAGCTGTAGCATCACAGAAGTTAGCACGCTAGCTAGCTGACGCCACAGCAGCTCCAGCCGAGGACATGGACCCGTGGAGTGCGGCCGCGGACGAGGTGTCCCTGGAGGGACTGGACGGCATCACGGTCCCCACCCTGTGGATCCGGCTGGAGGACAGACAGCCCAAGTTCCCCCTGAAGCTGGACGGCTGCACCAAGGAGCTGGTGTGGAGGTTCCTGGTCAGCAACACCGACCTGAGGTTCTACCAGCTGCCGCAGGAGAGACACGACGTGGAGCTGTTTGACAGGTGAGCTCCAACCGGGAAACACGACTTAAAAGTTTCAGCTCACACTTTAAAAAGAAAAAACACTTGCAGCTGTTTGCAAACTATTCAATACATCTGGAGGAAACACGAAAGAGAAATGGAGACAAGAGTTGTCTTTACTGATCCAAGATCGTCACGTCACACAGGACCAGCGATAACAACACGATTTATATAAAACAGAAGAATAACAGACTTTCAGATATTAAATTAAACATAAACCAGTTATGCATCAAAAACAAAACAATGTGCAGGTGGAAAATTGTGTGTTCTGGGTTTGCACATGTGAGAAACAACACAATACTGATCATAAATACAATGTGCAATTGTGCAATAAGATAAAATACAGTTGGACTATTTTATCTCCCAGGTGCTGGTTTAAAAGGCTGTTGTGTGTGTTCCTTCTGAATTCCTTCTGTTTATTGTGTTATTGTGTTATTCAAAGAGATGCACCTGCAGTTGAGTTTAACCCTCATTGATTTGAATGTATAGACTACAAAATAATAGGAACAGATGTCAACATTATGATTCTTCCAAAAAATCTCAACAATCAACACAACAAACTAAACTGTGGAATGTTCATAAAGGAGGATTTACTGCAGGACTGACATATGAGAGACAGTTTTAGTTCTATTTAGGTATTCTTTATAAAAAGTTTTACATCCTGGTCCCCGTAATCCACCGTTCTCTCCTCGATCTTTGAAGTTGATAAAGAAAGTTTTATCATTATTGGTTTAAAAAATGGTTAAAAGAGACATTAAATCATTTTCCTTTTCAGGATATTTCATTATGAATTTACCTCTTTGTTTCTTGATAGTTTCTTGATCGACTTCATGCCTCCCTTGTGTTTCCAGGTTTAAAGACATCGACCCAGAGACGGGCATTGGAACAGCGAAGACTTTTTCGGAGAAAGACAAAGAGGTCTACCCGGTCCACATACTTCTAGAAAACAAGGACGGGATACAGGGCTCGTGTCCCGTCTTCAGAGAGAGGAGCGACATCACCAAGCATGTGCGCTCCGAGTCCCTCACGCCGCTGGTCAGTCTGGAGGAGGCTTGGGAAAGGTTGGTAGTTGGCATTCTCACAAAAGAAACTAAAAAAAAGAATATACAAAGACCAGACAAGTTGTAATCGTGTCTACGAAGAGGAACCAAAGTGAGCTCTAAGTAGGGACGGGAATCGGCAGGGACCTCCCGATACGATACTATCACGATACTTAGGTGGCGATACGATATGTATTGCGATTCTGTAAGTATTGCGATTCGATATTACGATTTCCTGGGATTTCTTTTGGTTATTTTTTTTTTTTTAAATACTGGACCATGGAAAAATGTTGAATCATACCTTCAAATACTACACAGTCAAATTCACTTAGAGCTTTACCAGTTTTATTTCAAATATTAACATTAACTTAATGACTGCCAGGCAGCCAATAGAGAAAATAAATAAAAATGTGCCCTATTATTGTACAGCCACTGTCAACTGCACACAAACTGACAGATTAAGAAATGTATGCCACTTAGGCTACTTTTAAACAATAAATAAAAGGTAAATTAAATAGAATGAATAAAAGTTTCCTTAAAATATAAAGTTTGAAATAAACAAAAAGTAGGCTATTGTTGTTTGCATGTAGGTGATGCAAAGCTAGTGCTTGGGTGTGTTTAGATTCTTCTGCAAAAACAAGAGCTGGTCAACATGCTCTGGGGTGATGTTGCTCCCCCCATATATCCCCCCCGGTATAAACCAATAAATATGTTTTTTTTTAAATCGATTTGGGAGGCAGCATGGCGATTTAAAATCGTCATTCACAAGAATCGCGATCTGTAACTGAATCGATTTTTCCCCCCATCCCTAGCTCTAACAGGTTTCACGTGAAAATGAGAATGTAGAGTAAGTTTAGAGCAACTGTACATTGGTCTAATTCAGTGGTTCTCAAACTTTTTCTGTCATGGCCCACTTTGGGTCTAGAATATTTTTCATGCCCCACCCGCTCCCCCACACCAACAAAATGGGCCAAGTTTAACATGTGTATTTACATAACATACACATGAACATTAAATCCACATTACTTTCAGAATCAGAATCAGAAGTATTTTATTGCCAAGTACATTTACACATACAAGGAATTTGCTCTGGTTGTTGGTGCATACAATGAACATAGAAACATAAAAACGCAATAAATACAACATACATAGGAGAGCAATACAAAATAGGAAACCAGTATATATTTACTCACTGTTTACTTCTTATTTACTCACTTTTTACCAATATTTATACAAAGTAACATTTATTTTGACTATTCTGAATAAATATATATAAAAGATAAAAGATATAAAAAGTGAAGTAAAAAGTGAAATGCTAATTGCAAAACAGTTAACAGTGTCAGATTGCAATATGCAATGTAATGCAGTATAATATAATATGATATGATAATGTGTTAATTTAACACATCCTAGAGGTGTGGTGGTGGAATAAAAGTCTGAGTCAGGAATTTCTGACAAAAAGTTGTTTGAAAATCCTTTTTCTATCGACTTTTGTGACATTTGTCGCTTATTTAAAAAAAAGTCGTGCCATAACTTTGCTTAAATTCAACATAATTGAAGTACTTTTGGTGACATTTATCACTACATTCCTCCATCAGTCTGTACTTTTTCAATAATAGAGAAAAAAATTAATTAAATTAAAATCAATTTGTTACAAAGATGATAAAGCTGAACCAAAAAGAACACATGCATGTGACTGGGGTGTAATGTCTCTCAGTGTCTTCTTAATTTGTTTGGTCTCATAGATTTTTCAGACATAAAATACACACTTGTCTCATGTCCTAACACATTGACTGTGAACCCAAGAGCAAGAAAAGTTTCATCGTAATTTCTTTTCAACTTGGTTTTTGAACACTGTCTCTTGTTTGTCCCTGACCGGTGGGGCGCGCCACACAGTTTGAGAATCACTGGTCTAATGTTTCCTCTTCCCCTCCTCAGATATGGCCGTAAGCTGGTTGTGGTGGCATCGTACAGCGTGCGGTTCCGGACTCTGATCGGCAGCGAGAACGACCCGGATGTGAAACTGAACGACGACTCGTACTGTTTGCTGGAGAAAGTGGGTCGAGCGCGCTGGCAAGGGGAGCTGCAGAGCGAGCTGCACAGATGCTCCTTCAAGTACGAGATCACACTCACGTCCCATTCAGCTCACGCTAGGGTTGCAAAATTCCGGGAATATTCAAAGTTGGAAACTTTCCATGGGAATTAACGGGAATATACGGGAATTAACGGGAATAAACTGGAAATGTTGTGGGTAATTTATACTAACTGTATTTACCTTGTCATATAGAGACATAAATATAAACATTTAGTTTTGTCATAGGCTGATTTGAGCCCTGAGGAAACTTTGGGCACTTGACTATATGCTTCTGCATCGTTGTGTCATTCTTAACATAGGTCTTTGCACAGTATTTGCAAATGTACACAGCCTTTCCTTCTACATTGGATGGAGTGAAATGTCTCCACACATGAGATAGTGCACGTAGCATTGTTCTGTAGATAAGATGAGAAAAAAGTTTGTCAAAAAACACTAATGCAATGCCAGAGATATAAATAGTTAGCCAAACAATTGGAATCGTCTGTAAACATATTTTACAATTGATGGATAAGTGAATGGAAATAGGCTAGATGAACAGATGAACAATCCTCAATCAGCATGCTAATATATTTTCACCAGTAATATCATTGAAACTTACCTGACTAGTCCTGCACACTACAGCAGGCCTCAATAGCCCTGCTGTAGAGTGAAGGATGCTGGGAGTTATCTGTGCATGTGATGGAAGAATGCACAGTGGAGGGTTGAAACTCAACATGCAGCGTGTGCTGCATTCCATACATCTTTAAAATAGAGTTTTGAATGATGTTTTTATTGCTCAGTGTTTAATTTGTGTAGTTTTTTTTCCCTCAAAATTCCCAAAATTCCCGAGCTAAACTTCCCATGGAAAGTCTCCGGAAATGTACCGGAAAGTTTCCGCCCCTTTGCAACCCTAGCTCATGCCATTGTTTAGTTGTTCGCTTCCTGACAGAACGTTTTGTTGTGTTTCAATAGGACAGATGCTCGGAAGTTGCACTACATGAGGAAGTCGCTCATCAAAAATGGCCTCATCACCATGCAGTCGCACGTCACACGAGCTAAATCGGGACAGCAGCAGCAACACTCCATTCTGCTGCTGCTCAAACGCTTCCACGTCAACAGGTTTGTTGACACTTTGATAATCAAAGTCGCTTCCGCTCGTGTGTAATCGACCGACCAATTGACAAATTTATCGTCACACTTCTATGTCAGTACTTTTCAAGAGATTCCTCTTGACCCTTTCTGCTCCTTCAGGAGGACTAAGTACGACATACTGATGGAGCAAGTGTCCAACCTCCTCCAGCAGTTACCTGGGCAGTTTTCCACTATGATGGCGATGAAACAACAACTTGTAAGTGTCTCCCTGTTGAGTGTTTATTGTAATGTGTGTGTGTGTGTGTGATTGTGGTAATCATGTTGTGTTTTCATGTAGGATGTGGCGGACCGTACATTTAAGCGCGTGTTCCACTACATGCGAGCTGCAAAGTTGGTGGAGTTATGCCAGTTCCCTCTGGAAGAACTAGATCCCAGCGCCAAGAACTGCACGACCAAAAAAGGTAACGTGACACAGAAGCAACAATGCTCATTTCAAAATATACAATTGATCCAACACAAACACATTGTATTAGGTTATCATAAACAAACCACTTTCAACAATATGTTTTCAAAATGTGGGCTACCAGATCAAGTTTTGTGTTTTAAAGAATAGGAAAGTTGAATTTTAGGTATTAGGTTTTTGCCATATGCATTACACAAGTTTGAGGTTGTTGTTTTTTTTACACTTTTGTTTCCCAGGGACTAAAGTGCTCGTGCGATGCATGAAACTGCTGAAGCCGTATTCACAGAAGGGCGTCCCTGATGATGACGACGACGACGACGACGATGAGGAAGATGAGAGCGGAACAAGAAGGAGAGCTTTCCCTCGCTGTGGGCGAATCATGGAGAAGGATGTCCTGACACAGGCCTATCACATCGGTGCGTTCCATCAATCCCTTCTTTCAACACACTGCAGAGTCAGGCAACTAAAGTGGATTGGGGGTAGACAACCAAGGAGGCACTTGCTCCACAAGTCTGCGTTTAGTCATTTTGCGTCTGGAATGTAAAAGTCTATTTTCTACAGCTTTACCGGCTCAGTCAGTAATTTACAGCTCCTCTGTGTCTGTCATTTGTGCTGTCTTAAAACATTCAGACATTTAGAATTCAGACATTAATATTCATATAAAAATATTTAAAATACAGTCAATATTCTTGTTATCATCCTAATGTTGAGAATTTCCAGACTTGAACAAGCCCATAGACCTCTTAAAAAACGCACTATTGTATTAAACAATTTAAAATCAACAAGTAAGTAATGGATTACACTGTAATTTTCTCACGTCCAGTTGATGATTAATTAATTGTGTTGTTATTCAGTTTTATCCTGCGGCACAAAGGGAATGCCCAAGACTGGTATCGGGCACAGACTGCATGTTGGTAAACTGGAATCCCGCATGATCTGCCGAAGACTGGAGAGGGATGGTGTACTAAAGGTAGCCCATGAGTAAATGCATTCAAACAGCAAAAGCAATAGTTTACTCAAAATCTGCTCATTCAAGACTTTTTATTACATATAAAAATGGAAAGCTGTTATAATTGTATGTTTGTGTGATGTCTTTCATTCTGCAGGGATTCATGGAGGATGAGGGTCGGCAGAGGATCACTAAATATATCGGCCATAAGTGTGTATCTCTAAATGAGCAGAGGTTTCCAAATTTCAACACCACATCATATCAAGTGGGACGGTATTGATAATATTTCTCTGGTCACTTCTCTCGACAGGTGTGGGAGCGATCAGCTCAAGCTTTTTGCGAAGGAGCAGGAACGCAAGAATCTCCTCTTCTCCACCGCGCCACAGACATCAGAACCTGCAGCCGCAGCCGCCTCTAAAGCACCTCCGCCCCCGAGGTCGACAGGAAAAGGAAACACCAAAACGAAGAAGAACCAGAAAGCAGGCGGAGGAGGAGATGAAGACGCCGAAGAGGCTGGGCAGACATGTGGTGCTGGAGAAGTAGAAGTGGGCAGTGAAGGGTTGAATGGAGGCGGAGGTAAAGCAAGAGGAAAATCCAAAGCAGGAAGAAAGTCCAGAGGGAAGAAAGGCAGTGAGACAGAGAAGCAGACCCAACCTGACGTCCCTCTGATACAACCTACACCGGCTGAATGTGAGCGTGCAATATTTGCACTTTTCAGAAAAGATATGATTTAAAAAACCTAAATCCACATCCTGCCTGTGAAATATATAAATCAAAGAGTTGGTGAAATGGGCAAATAAAGCTCTTTATGTTCTGTCATCACTCAGGTGAAACCCCGACATGCAGCGAGTCCCGGACCAGTGCGACACCTGACGTTCTCATGACAGGTAATTCTCAGCAATTACACTTCACCTACACTTTAGCAACGGCCGATCTTTGGTGGAAAAGTCTCAACTGAACCAAACAGTGGATGCAAGTAAATACAAATATTTTCGGCCACCTGGGGGCAGCAGAAAGCATCTGCACGCACAAAACTGTCAGACCTTCATTCAC
Organism: Limanda limanda; assembly: GCF_963576545.1. NCBI lineage: Eukaryota > Metazoa > Chordata > Actinopteri > Pleuronectiformes > Pleuronectidae > Limanda > Limanda limanda. Next base: position 8,321,539 of record NC_083637.1, read on the forward strand.
GTTTCAAGTTGATGCAGTGAACTTGTTGGCAAAGTTTCCACAGGTGTCTTTTTTTTATAAAAAGTTATAAATATGTAAAAATATTACGTACTAGATCTTAAATATGTTTATGTAGGTTTTAAACATGTTCATTTTCATTTAATGCTTCTTCTGTCGTACTTTGAAAGTAGGGTGTTTTTGAAGAGAAATGTTTCCTTGGCGTCCATAGTTTGTAGATCTTGGCAAATTCTGATTATCTCTTGTATACAGTATTAATGTCTGCTCCCCCGTCTTTGTTCATTTTTTCATATCGTCTTTTTCATCAGAAAAAACTACAACGGAGGAGGAAGACCAGTCCAACAAAACGTCTGTCCCCCCCGTGGCTCAGCCTGAGGCATCATCAAACAAACCAGAAGACAACAACATTGTGGTTTATAAACACGTTTGTCCACAGGAGGTCAGTTTGATGGTCCCACTGGTTGGTGTGTGTGTGTGTGTGTGTGTGTGTGTGTGTGTGTATTGTTTATGCTCGATCAGAGCCCTGTTCTTAAAACGTGGTTCAACTAATTCATGCTAACGTTCTGTTAATCCGGTTTCAATAATCATGTTACTTCTCATTCTGTGAACCGGGGCAGTTTGTGTAAATGAAATAATAACTTATTCGTTGAAGTATTTCCAAGTTTCCAAATGACACATTCCCATTTTATTTAAAATTAAATGCTATGGCAAATTTTTCTTATTTGAAATGTTGGAGCTGAACTGTTAGCGATGAGTAGATAAAGGTAACGGCTCGATCCATCTCCTTCGTTCAGGCCCCCAGTCGAAAACGAAAAACAAAAGTTAAGAAGAAGTCTCACGAGACGTATCGCCTGTTGAAGAGGAAGAACCAGATCGTGGAGGCGGTCCGCAGCCTCAAGATCATCGAGGGTCTATACCCGTAAGTTTGTCTTTAATGTTCCTTCACTTCACATTGTTTTATCACAGAGTCAAAGTGGAGACAGTTATGTCAACACGCTTTCTTTTTGTCACCCCCAGACTGCAGAAGATCATCCACGATGAGGAGAAGTTGGAAGGAGTCAGCTCCAAGTGCTGCAAAAAGACCATTCTACGTCTCGTTCAAACTCTGTCGAGGGAAGGCTTGCTCAAGTTATACACGACCACTGTCGTACAGGATGGCATCACCAAGAAGGTCCGAGCACACACCCTTTTACAAACCTGTCATTTTTCTTCAATTGCATCCACTTTAAGGTTAACTTCTATCCCCACCGCTTGTCTCCTCTCTCCCTCTGTCTGACGTTGTTCTGTGTGCAGGTTCAGATGGTCGCCCATCCGTCCATTCAGCCCAATGATGACGTGGTGCAAAGAGTCCTCGATCAGGTCCGCTTCAAAATCTCCAGCTGCTACACACCCATACGGTGAGCAAACACTGACTACTATTATCAGAGCCAGGGTGTGAGAAATACAGAATCTCTGACTACTAGCCAGTTTAGTTTGGTGTTGCCGCCCTATCAGTATCTCATTCCTGCAACTGCGCCTCTTTTTGTCGTTTTCTTCTGTGTAAATGTCCTGCGCTCTCAACCCTGACTTAGAATGAGTCCGTAGTCTGGAAGAGGAACATGTCTTGTCTCTTGATTCAGTCTCTGTTCAACTGTTTGTTGTCTTCCTCTGCTGTCTCTCAGTCAGCTGGATGGGAAATCCGGAGAACAGGAAAACCAGTTGGACTCGGCAGGAAGTCCTTCTAAAGGACAAAAGGACAGAGCTGAAGAGAAGAAAGAGGAAAAGAACTTCAAGCCCACGACAGGTTGTGTTATTGTCCGAAGCACAAGGCAGCGGGAGTTGAATGTGCTGCAGTCTGTTTATTTTTTCAATTGTCCAGATTCAAAGAGAGACTTTTGGAGTGTTACAACTTTATTGCCTGAATTAGATTTTTCTTTCCTCTAAATATTTGCCTCCTGCTCATTGTTTTGTGCTTTGTCCTCTGTCCCTGTTTATAAAGTCCGAGGACTGGGTAAGAGCTTCGGCTTCCAGCCTAAGATGCATCGCCTGCGTGTTGTCCACAACTTCCTGTGGTACTTGATCTACGGGCACCCGCTCAAACACAACCCTGCTGAGTCCCACCCCACCGGGGAAATATCAACAAACGTGCACATCTCTGATGCTGAAGCCAAAGACCCGGACCACCCTGACAAACAGGATCCGAAAGACACACAAAACAGCACCAACGTAGACGAGACCACGCAGTCGTCTGACACCGCAGATTCTGCCGTGTCCAAGTTGGACTTGACGTCAGGTGATGAAGAAGAGGAGCAGAAGCGTGAATCAAAACCTGGTGACTCTCAGTCTGACATGAAAGGTGGGTTTCCAAATAAGCTCTTTGTTGTTATTAAGAGAACTTCTCTGTAGTTTCCCATCAAAACACCTCTGTCCGTCTCTGTTAGTGTACGCTGATGAAGACACGTGGAAGAGGTTCATTCCTCCTGCGCGTGTGCACAAAGAGCTCAGCAGTGGCTGGGCGGTGGTGGGCGACCTGCTCCTCTGTCTGCCGCTCTCCGTCTTCATTCAGGTCATCCAGATCAACTATAACGTGAGCACACTTTATTATTTCTGTCCTTGTGTCTGTTAGTAATGTGAAAATAATGATAAACACGAAATAAAGCTTGATGATATTGATTTTAGGAACTGATTCAACTTTATGATCATTTTTAGAGGGAGGATGTAGTTGTTGGCATGTGATAAATTGACACCTGAACGTATACAGTCTTTTTAGCACAGCTTCAAATGCAGTACATGAAAACACATTTGCTGATTTGTGTCCCAAGGTGGACGGACTGGAGGAATATCTCAACGACCCTGTGAAGCAACACCTACTGATTCGAGACTTGCCGCCCAGAATGAGAAGACAGCTGCTTTACAGACGGTGACTTTCCTTCTGCTTTTCTCTCTCTGGAACACATCACAACTTAAATTCCAAAGCTGAGTGTTTGTGGTTTCTTTACAACAGGAAATACCTGTTCTCATTCCACGAGAATCTGCAGAAGCTGGTCTACATGGGTCTGCTGCAGCTGGGTCCTATTGAGAAGTTCATGGAGAAGGATCAGGTACAACGTCAACACAGGAAATCACGCGTGTCAGATGAAAACACAAACAGGAATAATCACTTGATTGTCTGATCCTCTCTTAAAATACAGAAATGCATTTGGCTGTTAAATAAGGTTTTACATCAAATAGACAAATATCATTGTGTGACATTTGAAACAAGAGAAAGGACTGAAGGTAAATCCTTGAATTTTCTGTTGATGTTTGATGTTAAATAATGTGTTTTTCCCCCTTTATCATAGAAGTAGTTCAGCAAATGAAGATTAAGGTTTTAAATACATTTCAACAGATCTATGTCAAAGCAAAATTAATATAATGATTATTATAATGCTTTGCTGCAAAGAAATTAAAATAACATCATTGATGAGAGTTGAGAGTAAGAAGTTGACAGGAATAGAAATAAAAACTTTCAAGTTGAAATTCATGTCTTCTACAAACAGAACTGGAGATATCAATATATGTCTATTTAGTTAAAAAATATTCACACAATGTGTTTTAAATGAAGCGTGAATGTCAAAACAAGTGAAACACAAGTTGTTTGTTTTCGCCAAATGAAATCAGACTTGATTAACCTCTCTTTTTGTGTCATCTTGTCTGATTCAGGTGTTTTTGTACCTGAAACGAAACACCACCATCGTGGACACCACCAGCGCCGAGCCTCACTACTGGCTCATCACGGAGTCACCTGACAAACCATTCGAGAACCGCAAGTACACGTTCAACACCTTCGAGGACGTGGAAAACTACTGGTTTGACCTGATGTGTGTCTGCCTCAATACACCGCTGGGTACATGATCACACACACACACACGTGTGTGTATATAAAACCAGAATCAATCCCAGCACTGGTGATCGTATGGAAAAAAAATAATTTCTTATTCTGAAGACGTGTTTGTGTCCGAATTAATTCTAGGTGTGGTCCGCAGTAGGAAAAGTGCGACAGAGGAAGACTCTGCTCCGTCTTTTGTGCGAGAACGCTCAGTGTTCGTTGGAATCGCATACCTTCTGAAGTAAGAGCATATTTTCTACAAGTTTCAGTGTAAAATAATAAGTATTTGTACACGTTAAATGATTTTACTTGCTAATTATTTAATCAACCAATCATTTCAGCTCTAGTATAAATGACCAGTTCTTCTCCTAAGGAATAAAGAAAACAGTTAAATAGAATCAGATGCAGAGAAAGGGAAAACATTGCTTCTGAAGTAATGAAGAACCTGCTATTTAAGCTTTTATTTTATGTTTTGTTTTTCTAAGTGTGTTACCTTGAAAACCGTATTGACCTCATGTGTCCTGGCCGTCACACACACACACACACACACACACACACACACACACACACACCTACAGGGGCAGCCTTGAGGTTTGTGATGACGGGTCGATACCAGGAGACGGTAAAGGAGCCGCAGGTCTGGATTCTGAATTCTTTGCTCATCTTAAACGTAACTGGCTGTGGACCAATCACCTCCTCGCGGTCAAAGCGGTACGTCAACTCAACAAGAGCCGAATATTCACTGTTGGTACGTTGAGCTCATGCATCTTTGTTTATCTGTTATTTTGTTTTTCAGAACCCGGCGATTTTCGAGGCGAGGGAGAACAAAATCCGACTGAAGAGCTTGCTGAGTAAAAATGCTCTCAGGTTTGCTTTCAAAGCTGGTGAGTTGGTTTTAAGTAAAATGACTGTTTACAATCCTTATAACAGAACGGATGAATGTATGTTGAATATAATAATATGTATCTACGCATCAGTAATATAGTTTCTATGCATCTGTGTGTAACAGGAGGATCCACAAAACTTCGTTATTTGACAACCAAGCTTCCACTGGTGGCAGAAAATGTTGAGGTATATTTTGTATTATCTTTACATCTAGTCAGAGTGTGAATGATGTGTTATAGAAAAGTGTGGCGTATAGAAGAGCTGTATTCTATGTGTGCATGAATGACAGAATGTGACTTGTAGTGTAAATCACCTTGAGTTTTTAAGTTAAGCAGATAAATAAATGCAGCTTGTTTAACTTTTAACAAAGTTTAAGGGCTTCACACGATGTTTCTTGCTCTTGTGTCTCTGTAACCAGATGGGAATCGAACCTGTGACCAGAAACCAGCAGGTGGTCGGGGGAAAGAGACAGAAGAGGAAGAGAAGCAAAAAGGAGGTTGTCAAGGTCCCGCGCAAGAAGAAGAAAGGTGCAGAACGGCTAAACACACAAATACAAGCATGTTCCAGATGGATAAAAAGATGGAAAGTTGACAGATTGTGGTTTCTGTTTCTTTTTCATACAGAGCCAAAGAAACGCACGCCCGCCCACGACGAGGCCGACCACCAGGCTCTGAAAATGATGACAAGGCAACGAGTCTACTGGTCTGTACAGGAAGACTCTCTGATGATGCTCTGCAGTGTGGCCTCACACCTGCTCAACAGCAAGGTACACACACACACACACACACAAATACATGAAGTGGTGTCGCCCAAAACACAGACAAGTATATTTTAAATGGATCCTTTGATTAGTGTGATTTTATTTCATATGGTTCATTGTGTTTTTTTAAATCTCCATAGAATATAGTGATCAGCAATTCCATCCATCTGTGCATTTGTCCATCTTTCTGTCCATCCAACCAATTTGTATTTTTTCTCCATGATACTTCACAAATTGATAATTAATGACAAGAAATTATTCTTCTTTCATTTTTCATATTCACATGTATTCTGTTGTTTAACTGCTTCACTTGATTTTAAATGAGTGCCATTGACAATCATGCATTGACCCTTTATTTAAGGAACCATACATTAAATTGTCGATCTGTTGCAGTTAAAGAGGCCGTTTGTTCCGTACTGTGGGGTCAGAGACCTGCTTCACTCAGAGTTTGAGATATCGATGGATAAAACCTCCGTCGCTGTCGGACGTCGTACGCGATACATCCTCAAGAATCCTCAGACGCTCCTGAACTACAGGTTGGCACAGATTACAGATGACACAATTCAAAAACACACTTACAGTCGAGAGGTTCCACTCACACAAACCGTGCGTTGCAGGATCTGTCTGGCTGAGATCTACCAGGACAAAGCTCTGATGAAGCAGCTGGAGGAGAAGAAACCTGCTGATCCGAATAAACTAGAGGTGAGTTCCCTGTTTGTTTATATCGGAGTCTGACAGATTTTGGGACCTATACCAATATTTTGTAGTAAAAAATTGTGGATACAGATTAATTGGCTTATATATGTATTAAAAAGGAATTTGGTAAGATGTTGTTATCTAACCTTTAAAACAAAGAAATCTAGTTTAGGCTTCATATTTTACAAAACAAATTATCATATCTACAAACAAACACAGATACAGATGTGTCTGTGAAGTTTGACCTTTTTGAAGTCACAGTGTAATATTTCTGCCTGTGTTGTTTTAGGATTGTACTGCAGCTTTCCTGGAGTACACCCGGCTCCTCCGGCAGAAGTTCAGCTCCTTCATGAGCCCGCGTGACATCATCACGCCGGACACCAAGCAGGAGCTCTTCTCACGGTATGAAGAAGAGGAGGAGGAGGAGGAGGAGGAGTTTCGATGTGCTGGTTCAAGACCAGTAGCTGAGTGCAGCGTGGGAAATAATTCTGTTCTGTGTGTGTTGCAGGTTCAAGGTTTCAGCTATAGACAGTGCAAAGCAAGTGTTGGGCAAAGATACTCTCAAATGGTAAGGATTCATGTTTTATCTCCATTGCGTTAAATATGTTTTTTTTTATGGTGGAAGTTAATTGTGTGTTTGTGTGTTTCCATTGCAGCACAGATGACATTCACACCATCGTGTTGCACAACCTGATCCAGAGCACCCTGGCCATGACCAACGGGCAGATGAAGTCGTCCAGATCCTTTCAGGTAAAGTTTGATGTGACTCCACTTCACAGGCTCTGTTTAAAGCTCATTTCAATAAACCCTATGGCAGAGGTTTACCGTAGAAACACCAGGAAATAGAAAATAAATCTCACTAACAAACTCGAAACCCACACAGACTTCTAATTGTTCTGTCCCTGTCCCCCCCCCTCAGACCTTCCACATGTACAGTAAGTACAACCAGGAACTGCTGTGCCAGGTGTTCATCCAGTGCAGGAAGAGCGGGCTGGTCAACCGGCGTCGTGTCAATCAGCCATTTGGGCCGAAGAAGAACCGAGCGCTGCCCATCCTGCCCATGTCCTACCAGCTGTCCCAGTCCTACTACAGGTACACGACCATCCGAGCAAAGATACTGTCAATACTCAGATTAAACCTACTGCTGAGGTTTGCTGCTCTATAGTTTATTATTAAGGAGCATTTGCCTTTTTTAAGATGCATGTTTCCATTTCATGTTTTGCACCAAAGTCTGTATTTAGTTCTGTTTAATCATCTAATCATGGAATTTAATCACGGATCATCTAACACGCGGCCTCTTTCCCTGCAGATGTTTTACGTGGCGTTTACCTTACTCGCTGTGCACCGACTCCTTCCGCTTCATGAGAAGTCTAATAAACAACGGCACAAGAGACGACAGACCCGTCACTTTGTTTTACCACGAACCAGTAAACCGGTTGGAGAACGGTGAGCAAGTGTTGGAGCAACAAAAACTGTCCAAAAGAAAAGAGAAACAAAGTGAAGTGAACACTGAGAGCACAACAGTGAGTGAACCAGAGGAACAGCCGAAGGATCCCAACGCTGAGTCGACAAAAGAAGGCGAGAACGAACAGAAGCAAGAGGAAGGAGAAGAGAAGTTGATGGAGGTGGCCAAAACGGATGAGGAGAAAAACCCAGTGGAGAACCTTACAGCTGGTTCTGCTGAAGATCCGTCCAGCCGAGAGCAAACAGACGATCTGCTGCCCGAAGAAAAGCCGTCAGAAGAGGCCGCAGCTTCGGATCCGGAACCTGGAGTTTCAGCGGATCCTCCAGATGTGTCGGACATGCTGCCGTTCTCTCTGGACTCCCCGGGTGGAGCCTGCGTGGTGTCACTCAGCCTCATATCCCTGGGTCTGCTGAACGTCTTCCTGTCCATCCCCAGACAGATGGTGGTGGTGGACAGCACCCTGGTGGACAACGAAGTCGTCAAGAGGTGAGATATGGAAGCGTTGAGGGATGTTTGAGCTATTATCAGTCAGTTGAGTGATTCAGTCATTTGTTGAGCAAAAATGGAAGAAATCCAAATAGTTTCAGGTTTCTGTGACGGCGAATATGTTTTCTCTATATTCTTTAATAGATGTATTGAGAAAATAATGGTCATACTTAAATCTAATAACAATTATTAGCTGTTGCCACAATCTATTCTTATTTCTTTTGAATACTGACTTGAGGTGAATTGTTTTCGCAGCATGGCAGCTTTGGAGGAAGAGGACGACAATGACGATGATGAGGGTGAGGAGTGCGAGGGGAGAAAGAAGCTGGAGGTGAAGGCACATCAGGCGTCACACACCAAATACCTGATGATGCGAGGGTTCTGCTGCCCGGGCATAGGTAGAGACTGGACTTTTTTACTTTTAATTCAGATAATAAAAACTAAATTTGTGCTGCTTGCACGTAGCAGATGACAGAGCGATGAGTTTGGTTTTCAGCAGCTGGATTAAATGAAGGGTACAAAAGTAATTAAACAACAATTAATTTTGTATTTCATATCGAGTTACAGTGATAAATATAGTAACACTTAAGTAGTTGATCAAGAGGAAATTAATCATTTACAAGTTTGATGACTGAAGTTATTTATCAAGCTGCTTTAGTTTTTTCATGTTTAAATCATTGTGAATGCATTTACTTTGGATTACCATCTACGGTTTGTTTGAAAACTACCTTTTCTTATTTCAGTCAAAGTGCGTAACCTCAACACCAACGATAACATCGTGGTGGAGTCGTGTATCATGAGGTTGCAGCTGCGAGAAACACCTGCTCACCACATATTCAGCCTGGAGGGTAAGTTTCAACACACTCAGTAGATTTAATTTAAATGTAATCTGCAAAACTAATTCTGTTTCCTTTTCTCTTCATGTAAAGACTCTCCTCCGCTGGACTTACTTAAGTGTGGTCCATCCCTGGTTCCCTCCATCCTCACCTCCACCGTCTCCTCCTCCTCGCTGTCACACGGTGTGGAGGAGTGTGACAGGAGTTTGATCGAGCAAGGAGGATACACTCCTCAGGACATAGAAGCATGTGCGGATCTCAGGAGGAGCTTGGAGGAAGCTGGTGAGAAAGGCTTGGACGTGCACGACCTGTACCAGGCTCACGCTCACCAGGTGAAGCCCGGGTCCGGACGCACCAGGAGCCTGCAGCAGTACCTCCAGGTAAACTTAAGCAGAGAAGTTCAAAAGAGACTCAGTAAGATCTGTGACCCCTCATTGTTTTTCTGTAAAACCTGACTAGGAACATTGGAAAAAAGATCCATGTGAAATACCATAAAAAGGTCGAAAATTTGCACAATTAATAAAAGCTAATTCCAGTGGAGTTCAATGAAAACTTGACTTAAAGAAAAACTGATGAACACAAAAATTTGCTGAACGATTAGCAAAATGTAAAAATAACTAATCAATTCAGGAAAACAAATTTATATCACTACTTTAAATTGAAGTTTGACATCATCATCCCTGTGACACCTGATTGGAGATGTTGTTGTTTGTCATGTTGGTCCTAACTCCTGTTGTGTACGTAAAAGTCATGGATTGAAACGCACGTTAATTAACATTGAACAGTGATTTGATTGATTTCCGGGGGGGTGAAAAGTCAGTTTCCTAGTTTCTTATGTCTCTGGATAGTTGCTGATCTGATGTTTTCCTTCTTCTGGCTCCAGGACCTGCATGAAGAAGGGCAGGTGTTGAAAGTCGGGGCCCAGGGCGTTCGGTTCGTTCTCCTGAAGCACGCGGAGCCGTGGCTGCTGACCGTCAACTCCAAGCAGTGGTCCCAGGCTCGCGTCACGCCGGACAGACTCAAGTTCTTTAACAATCCCTTAATGCGCAAGAGATTCAGGCGTGAAAGCAAACAGGAGACCGAGGAGCCGCCGGCCAAAAGAGCTGCTTTGGACAAACAAGAGAGCAAAGATGGAGCGGACGGAGAGAATGGAGAGAATGGAGAGAATGGAGAGAATGGAGAGAATGGAGAGAATGGAGAGGTCGGAGTAGACGGAGTGGGAAGTGACGTGACAAGAGAGACGCCGAACGAGGAGGCACAGACGGAAAAACCGACGGAAAAACCCATGAGGTCAGATGAGGGAAGTGGAGAAAAACAATTGACTTTGGAAGAAGCGGAGCCAGTGGAGCAGACCCAGCGTGAAGAGGAAGGGGAGGAGCCGACCGGACAGGAGAAGATGGAAACTGAGGTGCCACACGAAGAAAAGAGAGAGTTGAGAAGCAGCAAATGTACTGTAGACGATGAAAATGTTGAAGAAGCGTCAGGATTATCTGATGCAGAGTAAGTACAGTAGTTATCTCACCACGGTTTACCATGCTTTCACCTTTCACCTGTGCCTAACCACCACTTCCTCCTTCCTTCTCTCTGTTTTCATCAAACCTGCAGTGAAAACGTGAGTTTCATCAGCCGGCCATGGCGCCTGGTGGACGGCAAACTGAACCGCCTGGTGTGTAAGGGCATGCTGGAGTCCGTTCTCTACCAGATCATGTCCCGACCCGGCGTCACGCAGCAGGCGCTGGTGGAGCATTACACCAATGTGCTGCAGCCAATGGCCGTCATGGACCTGGTGCAGGTATGGTATATTCTGGGCGGCCGAGATGTCCAAGTTGTTGTAGAAGTTGATGATGAAGGAAAGGAACGCGGACCCAGTACTTACAAGTATAATAATGTTTATTGCACAAAAGTAGTACAGGTCAAGACGAGCTCTAGAACTCGGAGAAATCACCCAGGCCAAATAGTGAAGTCTGACTTCCAGGGGTCGGACACACAATATATATAGAGGGAGTGGTTCCGCCCATGACTTCAGGTAAATGCCGTCCCCCATGGGATTTCTGACTAAAGAAGGACATGTTTTTGTGTCCGAACATGAAGACACATTGGTCAAGAACATTCCTTCTACAGCCATCCATTAGCTGGTCAGAGATAATTCCCTAGGTCAAAGGTCCTTCCAAAGAGGGAGAGAACTACTATGATAAACATCTGGAGGATTCTCTGAGACTGTCTAAGAGTCCAGAAGATAGGCATCATAAATGGAAGTCTGTCATTGTGTTTCGAACACATACCAAAATAATCTACTCTAACGAATATACGACACAGGTAAAGAGAGAGCATGGATCTGTAGACTGTTTAGTCTACAGATCCATGTGCTTTGTTCCTCCATACGGCCATACTGTAAATAATCCCCTCACCTGCGAATAGTTCTTTATTTCATGTTATCTCTGTAAAGTGGGAATATTCCTTTTGGGCAGCTTCATATCTTAAGTACCATGTTCAATTATTTGTCACTCGTTACAAAAACAATCAGCTTTAAATCAATTGTTGATGTCTAACGTATTTCCCTCTCTCTCTCTTCTGTAGGCACTGCTGGAGATTGGTTCTGTGGCGAAGAAAACTCTGGTGAAAAGTCCCAAGCCGTCCCTGTTCAGTCGCCCGGGGAACCAGACGAGACGCCAGGCCGAAGAGAAGCTGGAGGACCCGAGCTCTGTGTTCTACGAGCCGACCATCAGCTGCTGCCTGCGGCTCAGTCGGCTCCTCCCCAACGAGCGCCACTGGAACTGCTGCATACCCTGAAGGTGTTCGTCCACCTGGCTCCACCTTGGAACCGCCGTCAGATGTATAATAATTCTAATTTAGTTTAGCGACGTTCAGACTCTGTTCTGATACTTTCATGACAATTCTGGTTTTACAGAAACAGGGATTTCTTTGTATTTTTTTCAGGGTTTGTCCTAAAATGTAATTGGGTTTTTGTGTTCAACTTTTTGTAATCTAACGTTACAATTTAAATAAAAATACCTCACGTGACATTCTTGCCTATTTTTGAAGTGATACATTTTGGTGACACCACAGTGATCATATTGCTCCATTCACGTATCACGCTGTTTTTCATCCTGAGAAAAAACTAGTGCCAGTCTGCCAGACCAGAAAAGAGTTTCTCTGTGGCGAGGTGTCACTTGGTTTTGAAGTGTCGCTGATTCACAACTTCCTGCACAACATCCCTGAACTGCAGCCTCTCTCCTTTTGGTTTTTGTTTGCTTCGTCGTAGTTTCTTTCAGGTGCTCCATTTAATTCACCTAATTCACAAGTTGGGCTAAAGGGAGATTGCCATAACATTTATACTATCTGTTTCTCAACAAAACACTGAGGCTTTCAACATGTTGGTTACTTTCCTTCACCTCCTTGCAAAGCTGCTTTTACCATTTCTGGAAACTGACATTGCTTTCAAGCTGAGAGTCTTTTTTTTCCTGCCTTTATTCAGTTAATCTTCAGGCAAAGTTTATCTTGCAGTAGCAGTGTGTATCTTGGCTGATTTCCTTGGGTCCTGCAGCAGCACAAGGACTACACAGAACCGGGACCCACCAATATAAACAGTGCTGCGCATTGTTAAAAAGGAAAGTAAAAGAATGAACATTTTGATATATTTAAAGTAAAGGTGCTGCAGAAAAATGATATCTGCTTAGGCAACAATGTAAAATAGCTTTTTAATCTTGTTACTGACTGAGGTGGAGCTTCTCTGTATTGGGCCGCAGCTGAAAATGCTTCACATTATCGAATTAATCAGTGGAGAACAAATCCCTCAAATTTCTGTACAGTACTTGACCTCATTAGATGCAACATCCCGATGAGGAAGTGTGACTGCTGATATCTGCAGATCTAACATAGTGTAAGAGTTCATATGCTATTGTAATCAGTCACATGTCCGTGTCCAACATTTCCTTAACGATCTGCTGACCTGACACCTCCTGTTCAGATTGTCACTCACACACACTCCTCACAGAACAACATTTCTGCTCTTATACAAACTCCTGTCTTCATTCGCTGTAAACTTTGACACAAGGATACGTTTTTAACAGGTTATCTGTATATCGCAGCTGGTTCTGAGCGCTGGTGAAGAGTACGTGAGAGCAGAGTGGTGATTTTTAACTTTGTAACCATGGCAGCCGAGTCAGGAAGCCGAGTGATTGAGATCCCCGGGAAGTTGAGGAATGTGAGTGGGATGTTTCCTCCTAATGAGCACAGGAGTCTCTGGACTCTTAACCTTTCCATTTGTTGCCCGTGTGCAGGCCAAGTACAGACCCACACGTGTTGAGGCACAGATACATGTGTCTTTGTGTGGGGGGGGGGGGATTTTGATGCTCATGGCCCAGAGGGGCAGGAGAGGAAGGGGGGTGCAAGCTGCTCCAGGTACAGACAGCTCACCTGAGTAATACAAGCAGACAAAACCTTGAGCTTCATCTCACAGAAACAGTTCTCTAATTCAAACGTAGGAGGTTTGTTCTTAAAATGTTCAAAGATCGAACAAGTGATTCTGGATCATCGAAACATTTCCTGTTAGTTTCTTTCTAATGAGCTTTTACTAGTGTAGCTGCAGTAATTAGTTCATTGATCTCATGTCAAAACAGCAAACAACCACTATTCTGATCAGTCATTATTACTTTTGAGTCTGTGATGGAAATTCATCTTGAGATTTGAAATAATGAAATTCCCAGACTGGCTCTGCAGAGTCTATACAACAAGCTGGTGCTCAAAATGGAACAACTAGCCGCAAGTTCACAAAAGCCAGAACTTATACAAAGAGGTCCTTCATAAAACGTTATAAGAAAAAAGATATGAAATCCTCCTGTGTGTCTATCTGCTGTGTCCGTCCGCTGTAGCAAACTCCCAACGTCACAGCAGTGAGACGCCTGGTCCGGGGATTTCCACAACCGTAGACACTGGTCACTGGAATTTCCCATAACAAGTTGTTCTAAATGAATTACCTCACATGTCTTTGACTGAAACATAAAGTGTTTGACCTTTAAATGATCGTTCAGACGTTTAAAAGTGTCAAATTCCATGTTTGGCAATTGTGCTTTACCAAAATCTGTGTTTTCTGGGATTCTATAGGCGAAGAATATACACATTTATTTTATACAACTAAACAAATAATCATGGGTTTATTTACTATCAAATATTGTTTTTAGCTTTCTCTGTTTAGCCTGAAACATTGCATTGTACCAGTTATAGAAACGGATTAGAATTTAATATCATTTGTCTCATTTAATGTTTCTACTTATATTCATCTTTTTTATGTTGTTGATTGATAATGTGAACATTTTTCATCAGGCCTTCTTTGAAATGTCATGAAGTGAGCAGATTACTAGAAAAACAAACTAAATACAGTCATTTTAAAACTGTTATATTAATTACTCAGTAAAATTGAAATAAATAAGTTCACAACTAAACTGAGAAGCTACAATTTGGAATTTATAGACGCTAAATAAACAATCTATTTAAAATGTACAAAGTTTATCTGTGTCCCAGATTCCAGATGAACCGGGAGTGGGCTCCTCCTAACAGCTCCAGGATCTGTATCTACACAGTGTCTCACTTTCGATTTCACCAGGTCCATAACTTTGAAGCCTGTGAAATGAATTGGAGAGGATGTGTGGTAATAAAAACAGGCGGCGCTGCCAACATTGTTCCACAAAGTCCCGACTGAGCGAGAGAACTGGTACAGAGCGTCTCACCCTCTTGCCACAGTTTGGTTTTCATGTTCCACGAGTTTGTCCAGGGAGAATAATCGGGGGGACCATGTTTTTCATTCCTCTGGTAGTTTGTTTGACGAGTCTTCTTTGCTCCGTCCCTGTCTCCTGTTGTGGTGAGTAAAGAGTTCTCCATTTGTAATTCAAATTAAAAAGTTTTTTTTATTGGCATCAGGCTATAAATTAGATTATTATTACACAATAATTACACTTTGCAGTTAGAGATTTACTTAGATGCTGTGATTTTCCTGTTGTTCTTCTGATTCGTTCGTATTTAAAGACTCATTTTATTCTTGTAAACCTGGACCAGGGCTATAAACAGTGGGTTTGTTATTAGCAGCAGTGAAATTGCAGTTTTTCATGTTTTAATATGGCATCAGATTTTTAATTTTTCATTAAACGGTTTATAAATCACATATTTAACGTGTTTTTTTATTCACAGATTACGAGTGTGCAGACAAACCTGAGTTCACTCCGTCCAGACTGATCGTGAAACACGGCGACTCTGTGTCCGCCACGTGCAAAGTGTGTCAGTCCTGCACAGAGTTACTCAGTCTGGAGAGAGCGGTCGGACGTCACACAACAAGCGGAACCACGATCACGTGGACGGTTGACAACATGACCCAGTGGAGCACGAAGGCTATATGCCATTATAGACATGGTGAAACGCAGTGCTGCACCGCCCTGAATGTTACTGCTTACAGTAAGTTCACAAACTCATGACTTATTTAATTACCTCGACCAAGGTGGTTCTGTGTTTGTTGGTTGTTGCAGGATTGGACAAAAACTACTGAAGGGATTTCAAATGTGGTGGGCTTGAAACCTGCAGCCACCACCAATGAGCAGCTGTGATTATGTGGGTTCTCAGTAAGGAATCAACCAATAATCAGCGTCTTCCGAAGTTTTAGAACTGTGTCCAAACCGTTGCCTGTTTATAAAGATGAACGACACATCTCCACATCCTCCCACCTTCCTGAAATGAAGCTTAAATATCTTATATACGAATACTGCCACCTTCTGGAGGCCGAGGCTGCGCAGGAGCAATTGGGGGATGGAGCCACGGTGTCGAAGTCCCACCGATACTCACGACTCAATCAAGACATTTCACCCCATTTTATATCATCCAATAAATTATTAACAACCAAAGTTACTGGAACAATCAACAGGTTGAACAACAGTTTGATCAGAATTATCGAAAAACGACACAATTCATCTTTGGGAACAATTTATTTGACTTTTTTAGTTTGGTCCATGTCCGGTTAACTAACAGGGAGGAGGCGGGATTTATAACCCGTCCTGCAGTCAGCCACAAGGGGGCGATCAAACTGCTTTGGCTTCACTTTTCGGGAGCTGTGTCCATCTTTACCCTCAGTCTTTGGTCCAATGCACATGAAGAGCTATTGGGCCTTGTTGGGGGAATCTAGTCAATATTCAAAATGATTTATATCTTTGGTGCTTATCTCGGCAGTTTACGATATTTAATGTTGTCTTATTCTGTGCACGTGTGTGTCTCTGTCCACAGAACCTCCAGACAGTGTCTCCATCAGCCTCTCTCACTCGGGCCCGATGGTGGAGGCTCATCAGTACACGCTGCGGTGCGACGTGCAGAACGTTGCTCCAGTTCAAAACCTGGTGGTGACCTTCTACAGAGGTCAGACCCCACTGGGTCAACTGAATTCCACTAGTGACCCACAGAAAGAACCACAGAGCGAGGGTTTCTCTCTGAGCATCAACGCCAGCAGAGAAGACGACGGAGCTCAGTACCGGTGTGAAGCCGAGCTGAACCTGGGACCTTTCGGACCACAGCCCCCTCTAGTGGTGAAGTCACAAAAAATCACCACCACCGTCCACTGTGAGTCTGATGACAGTGTTTAACCCCTTTATGTAATTTTGTATATTTTTCACGATCGTACCAATTCAGGAATTAAGTTAAACTAGTTGGATGAATAGTTTACAATTATTCATCAGGTTCATCGATTTATAGACGTGTGTATTTCATTTTCTATTGTATTTTTTCAGTTGTGTACAGTTATAAATCTTATATCAATAACTGTGAAGCAGCAGGAGCTTTCTTATATAATCAGTTCCTGCTCTGATGGTGCAGATTGAATCTCTTTAAAACAGAGGGTTGCAAATGCTGTTTTCTTAACTAAAATATCAAATGAATAACTCAACACTCTTTCTGAGAGTTTTACAGGATGAGATGATTGACATGCCTGTACAGCTTCCTCCCTCATACGTCTTTACTTTCTGTATTAATGCTCTTATTTTCCTTTATTATTCATATCCTATAAACCTACAGATAAACCTCACGTGGAGAGGTCATCCCATCCGGACCCCATCGTTGTCACAGTAGGAGACCGTCTCCAGCTGAACTGCTCAGCTGAGGGAAACCCCCCCCCGTCGTTCACCTGGCAGCTCCCTGTGCCCTGGCGCCCAGTGCCCTCCCTCACCGCCCCCACTCTCATCATTGAGTATGTCACCGTGAGGGATGATGGCCAGTACGTGTGTTTCATCAGAAACAAAATAGGGACCGTGAACGGCACTTTCAACGTGCAGGTCAAAGGTGAGTTCAGACCTCGACCTCTCATTTGACTCAGTTTGCAGTCGACCACGTGCTCGATTTAAAAATGACACGTGAGCACGAGTTGTCACGGTTACCATCATCAATCCTGGAAATTTGGAGATTCTTTACCATCCATAATTCAATTTATAATCTTGTAATGTTGTTTTTAGCGTCATGGTGCCCCCAAGTGGACAAAAGTAGAACTTTATCAAATGAATAAAAGAATACAAGTTAACTGAAAAAATTATACTGTTGTAAAGTGTGAAAAGAGATAGAAA
The DNA here is from genome assembly GCF_963576545.1 of Limanda limanda. Taxonomy (NCBI): domain Eukaryota; kingdom Metazoa; phylum Chordata; class Actinopteri; order Pleuronectiformes; family Pleuronectidae; genus Limanda; species Limanda limanda. The sequence goes on from NC_083637.1 coordinate 8,339,096, forward strand.
ACGTTATTTCTGATTTACACCACTGTTTGTCTTTCAGTCTCTCCTTTTATTTTTCAACTTATTTATTATAATTATTTTTTCCAATCGATTCCTCACTTTCCCCAATCGACACTTTAATTCACTCACCGCCTTTCAAATGGTTTTGGAGAATTAGAAATGTGGAAAGAAGCTAGGAAAATGAAAGCGCTGAAAAGTAAAATGATCAAGTAAATGATTAAGATAAACGTTAGATAAAGTTTATTCAATCCGATATAAGGTATGGAACAAAATAAAATCAAGTTTCATTTTCAATATTATCGGGTAAGTATAAAGATTTCTATCTTTTTAAAGCCTCATTTGAATTATCCCACTTACATTACACTGCGTTTAATGTATATATTTAAATCTCTGTCTCCCTCACGAGCTCCATCTTAAGTTTCTAGCATTATTGTAAATATAATGTTTGTTATCCAATACAGGTTATCAATCAAATTACAAGCCCTTAAACATTAAAAGATGTTGATTGTCACATGTAAAGCTTCTGTGTTTTTGTTTGCCTCCAACAACCACAGCCACAACTACAGCCCCAACTACAACAGCAACAACTACAACAGCCCCAACTACAACAGCAACAACTACAGCAACTACAACTACAGCAACTACAACTACAGCAACTACAACTACAGCAACTACAACAACCACACCAACAACAACTCCAACAACCACCACCGAGCTGACCCCTGCCCCGAGCAGCAGCACCAGCATCGCACTGACTCGCTGGTTTATGACGTGGTTCATGATTTTATTCTCTCTCGTGATTTGAGCTTCAGAGAAATTAAGACCCGACAATAATATGTAATGTAACCATGACGATAAGCGGTGTAGCTCGCATCTAAGGTCATTGCTATAAGTTCTGCAGCACGGCGCCAGTACTAATACTCACAAAAACACAAAAAGTTTATAAGCTGTAAATGGTTGAATAAATAATACATTTTTCATGGTGGAGTCTCATCTCGTCAAATGATTTTACGTGATCGTTAACCAAAGTTTTGCTTGATTTCTCAGCTTTTAGATCGAGCATGTGATCTTGTACTTCAACGATAATGGCAGAACTCTAGTGAGAACATCAGCATATACACCATCTATAGCTCAAAGGAAATATAATGTTTCCACAGTTTTATAAGTGTTATACTTATTCATTCGCTCCTCAAAATCTGAAGTCTGTAAATGTCTCTTCCATTAAAATATTGATTCTGATCACGTTGAGGCAACGAATCTGATGAACAAACCCACACAGCCTGCGTGGTACTCAGAAACATGCAAGTGACGTCCATCTTTATATACAGTATACCGTAGACACTGGTCAGTGGAATTTCCCATAATAAGTCGTTCTTAATGAATAACCTCACATGTCTTTGACTGGAACATAAAGTCTTTGACCTTTAAATGATCGTTCAGACGTTTAAAAGTGTCAAATTCCATGTTTGGCAATTGTGCTTTAACAAAATTTGTGTTTTCTGGGATTCTATAGGCGAAGAATATACACATTTATTTTATACAACCAAACAAATAATCATGGGTTTAATTACTATCAAATATTGTTTTTAGCTTTCTCTGTTTAGCCTGAAACATTGAATTGTACCAGCTATAGAAATGGATTAGAATTTATTATCATTTGTCTCATTTAATGTTTCTACTTATATTCATCTTTTTTATGTTGTTGATTGATAATGTGAACATTTTCCATCAGGCCTTCTTTGAAATGTCATAAAGTGAGCAGATTAGTAGAAAAACAAACTAAATACAGTAATTTTAAAACTGTTATATTAATTACTCAGTAAAATTGAAATAAATAAGTTCACAACTAAACTGAGAAGCTACAATTTGGAATTGCAACAGAAACTAGATAAACAGTCTTTTAAAATGTACAAAGTTTATCTGTGTCGCTCATGCAGATGAACTGGCAGTGGGCTCCAGGATCTGTATCTACACAGTGTCTCACTTTCGCTTTCACCAGGTCCATAACTTTGAAGCCTGTGAAACGACTACAGAGCGTCTCACCCTCTTGCCACAGTTCGGTTTTTACGTTCCACGGGTTTGTCCAGGGAGAATAATCGGGGGAGACCATGTTTTTCATTCCTCTGGTAGTTTGTTTGACGAGTCTTCTTTGCTCCGTCCCTGTCTCCTGTTGTGGTGAGTGAAGAGTTCTCCATTTGTAATTAGATTATTATAACACAATAATAAAACTTTGCAGTTGGAGATTTACTTAGATGCTGGGATTTTCCTGTTCTTCTGATTTGTTCGCATTTAAAGACAAATTTTGTTCTTGTAAACCTGGACAAGGTCTAAAGGCAGCGGGTTTGTTATTAGTACCAGTGAAATTGCAATTTTTCAAGTTTTAATATTGCATAAAATTTTGCATTTTTACTGTTTAAAAATCACATATTTAACGTGTTTTTTTATTCACAGATTACGAGTGTGCAGACAAACCTGAGTTCACTCCGTCCAGACTGATCGTGAAATACGGCGACTCTGTGTCCGCCACGTGCAAAGTGTGTCAGTCCTGCACCAAGTTATTCAATCTGCAGAAAGTGGTCGGACGTCACACAACAAACGGATCCACGATCACGTGGACGGTTGACAGCTTGACCGAGTGGAGAACGAAGGCTCTATGCCATTATAGACATGGTGATAAGCGGTGCTGCAGCACCCTGTATGTGAGTGCTTACAGTAAGTTCACAAACTCATGACTTATTTTATTCTGTTTCTGTTGGTTGTTGCAGGATTGGGCAAAAACGACTAAAGGGATTTCCACCAAACTTGGTGTAAGAAGGTGAAAGAGGCGAAGAGGCACTTCCACTTCTACTGCCAGGGAGTAATTTGTGGATCTTGATGAAAACAATCAGGCATATTTAGGCGACTGATATCAATCAGTGACCCATAATATGTGGATTGAGCAGGTTTAAATGTGGTGGGCTTGAAACCTGCAGCCACCACCAGTGATCAGCTGTGATAATGTGGCTTCTCAGTAGGAATCAACCAATAATCAGCGTCTTCCGAAGTTTTAGAACTGTGTCCAAACCGTTGCCTGTTTATAAAGATGGACGACACATCTCCACATCCTCCCACCTTCCTGAAACGAAGCTTAAATATCTCACCGACGATTACTTCCACCTTCTGGAGGCCGAGGCTGCGCAGGAGCAATTGGGGGATAGAGCCACGTTGTCGAAGTCCCACCGATACTCACGACTCAATCAAGACATTTCACCCCATTTTATATCATCCAATAAATTATTTACAACCAAAGTTACTAGAACAATCAACAGGTTGAACACCAGTTTGATCAGAACTATCGAAAAACAACACAATACATCTTTGGGAACAATTTATTTGACTTTTTTAGTTTGGTCCATGTCCGGTTAACTAACAGGGAGGAGGCGGGATTTATAACCCCGTCCTACAGTCAGCCACCAGGGGGCGATCAAACTGCTTTGGCTTCACTTTACGGGAGCTGTGTCCATCTTAACAGTCATTCTTTGCTCGGGTTGCAAATGAAGAGCTATTGGGCCTTGGTGGGGGAATCTAGTCAATATTTAAAATGATTTAAATCTTTGTTGTTTTTCTCAGGAGTTTACGATATTTAATGTTGTCTTATTCTGTGCACGTGTGTGTCTCTGTCCACAGAACCTCCAGACAGTGTCTCCATCAGCCTCTCTCACTCAGGCCCGATGCTGGAGGCTCATCCGTACACGCTGCGGTGCGACGTGCAGAACGTTGCTCCGGTTCAAAACCTGGTGGTGACCTTCTACAGGGGTCACACCAAACTGGCTCGACTGAATTCCACTAGTGACCCACAGAAAGAACCACAGAGCGAGGGTTTCTCTCTGAGCATCAAGGCCAGCAGAGCAGACGACGGAGCTCGGTACCGGTGTGAAGCCAAACTGAAGCTGGGACCTGACGGACCACAGCCCCCTCTAGTGGTGAAGTCACAAAAAATCACCACCACCGTCCACTGTGAGTCTGATGACAGTGTTTAACCCATTTATGTAATTTTGTATATTTTTCACGATCGTACCAATTCAGGAATTAAGTTAAACTAGTTGGATGAATAGTTTACAATTATTCATCAGGTTCATCCATTTATAGACGTGTGTATTTCATTTTTAATTGTATTTTTTCAGTTGTGCACAGTTATAAATCTTATATCAATAACTGTGATGCAGCAGGAGCTTTCTTATAGAATCAGTTCCTGCTCTGATGGTGCAGATTGAATCTCTTTAAAACAGAGGGTTGCAAATGTTGTTTTCTTAACTAAAATATCAAATGAATAGCTCAACACTCTTGCTGAGAGTTGTACAGGATGAGATGATTGACATGCCTGTACAGCTTCCTCCCTCATACGTCTTTACTTTCTGTATTAATCCTCTTATTTTCCTTTATTATTCATATCCTATAAACCTACAGATAAACCTCACGTGGAGAGGTCATCCCATCCGGACCCCATCGTTGTCACAGTAGGAGACCGTCTCCAGCTGAACTGCTCAGCTGAGGGAAACCCCCCCCCGTCGTTCAACTGGCGGCTCCCTTTGCCCGGACGCCCAGTGCCCTCCCTCACCGCCCCCACTCTCATCATTGAGTATGTCACCGTGAGGGATGATGGCAAGTACGTATGTTTCATCAGAAACCCCATCGGGACGGTGGAGGCCACTTTCAACGTGCAGGTCAAAGGTGAGTTCAGACCTCGACCTCTCGTTTGACTCAGTTTGCAGTCGACCACGTGCTCGTTGTAAAAATGACCCGTGAGCACGAGTTGTCATGGTTACCATCATCAATCCTGGGCATTTGGAGATTCTTAACCATCTATAATTCAATGTAAAATCTTGTAATGTTGTTTTTAACGTCGTGGTGCCCCATAGTGGACAAAAGTAGAACTTTATCGAATGAATACAAAAATATTAAAAGTTAACTGATTAAATTATACTGTTGTAAAGTGTGTAAAGAGACAAAAAACGTTTGTCTTTCACATTCTCCTTTCATTTTTCAATCCAGTTCAACCTTCTGCTCTCATTTATTCTTTTAAATCGAATCGATTCACCAATCAACACTTTAATTTACTCATCGCGTTTTAAATTTCAAGGTTGTGGAGAATTAGAAATGTGGAAAAATAGGATAAATATTAAATCATCAGTAAAATGATCTAGTAAATGATTAGGTTGGGAAGAAAATAAAATCATTTTCTTTTTCAATTTTATCGGATTAGTATAAAGATTTAAAGTCTTATTTAATTATCTCACTTACATTACACTGCGTTTAATTTATATATTTAAAAATCTGTCGCTGTTGGAGCCTTTATTATTTTTTCAGGGCTCCATATTAAGTTTCTAGCATTAATGTAAATATGATGTTTGTTATCCAATACAGGTTATCAATCAAATTAAAAGCCCTTAAACATGTCGCTGTTGGAGCCTTTATTATTTTTTCAGGGCTCCATATTAAGTTTCTAGCATTAATGTAAATATGATGTTTGTTATCCAATACAGGTTATCAATCAAATTAAAAGCCCTTAAACATTAAAAGATTTTGATTGTCACATGTAAAGCTTCTGTGTTTTTTCATAGAGTTGGAAACAACCAGTTTGCCTCCAACAACCACAGCCACAACCACAGCCACAACTACAGTCCCAACTACAACAGCAACAACTACAACAGCAACAACTACAGCAACTACAACTACAACAGCAACAACTACAGCAACTACAACTACAGCAACTACAACTACAGCAACTACAACTACAACTACAGCAACTACAACTACAGCAAATACAACAACTCAAACAAACACCACTGCCCCGAGCAGCAGCACCAGCATCGCACTGACTCGCTGGTTTATGACGTGGTTCATGATTTTATTCTCTCTCGTGATTTGAGCTTCAGAGAAATTAAGACCCAACAATAATATGTAATGTAACCATGACGATATGCAGAGTAGCTCGCATCTAAGGTCATTGCTATAATTTCTGCGGCACGGCGCCAGTTCTTATACTCACAAAAACAGGTTTATAAGCTGTAAATGATTGAATAAATAATAATTTTTTCATGGTGGAGCCTCATCTCGTCAAATGATTTTACATGACCTTTAACCAAAGTTTTACTTTATTTCTCATTTTATAAATGAAGAATGTGAACTTGTATTTCAACGATAATGACAACATCAGCATATACACCATCTATAGCTCAAAGGAAATATAATCTTTCCACAGTTTTATAAGTGCTATACTTGTTCATTCTCTCCCCAAAAATTGAAGTCTGTAAATGTCTCTTCCATTAAAATATCGAATGTTTTTTTTTTTCTGATTCTGATCACGTTGAGGCAAAGAATCTGATGAACAAACCCACACATTATGTGTGGTACTCAGAAGTAACGTCCATCTTTATATACAATATACAGTGTATAAGCCTACTTAGCCAACATCCTCTCTGAAAGATTTTTACATAAAGATAGACAATATGTCAGCTCCCAAAACTGAAGCCAAATCATCTGGATCGCCCCCTTGTGGCTGGATGCAGTATAGGTCTTAAACTTTGCCCCCTAAGGGAAGAGACACACAGAGAACCATGAAGTCAAACAGATATTTTTAGTCAAAGATGATTTCTGTCCTTTAAGCAGTTGGTATCACACTGATTTATGTTCACGTGTTAAAGGGATAGTTCACCCAAAAAATGAAAATGCACTTATTATCTTCTCACCACTACGCTGAGTTCAGTGCTTCAGTATAGAGGTGAGAAGATAATGAGGGAATTTTCGGTTTTCTGGCCCAACTATCTATATTAATGTTTCAGTTAAGTTTTGATGAACAGAACTTCATGGTTAACAGTCGAGACAGACGTGTGTGTGTTTCTCTTTCGTGTCTCTGACCCTTTAACCTGTGGCTCGGCAGTTGGCTTGAGGCGAGAAGACGCCGCCTGATCCAAGGTAAAACTAACCGGTCACAGTGCTGCTCCGAGCGAGGCCGAGGAGGTCGGATCAGGACAGATCTGATTAAATGTCATTTGTCAATTTGTGAACACAAGTTTGACTCAAGCTTTGAACTCCGGGTCCATTGTTTTACCTTTTTACTTCCACGTACTCTATGAATATTTGTGTCCTTTGGCCTAAATAATGAATTCACAGTTACTTTATTATTCCGTCCCCTCTGCACACACACACACACCGAGCAAGGGCGGCACTTTTTAGTCCAACTCCGCGGTCGAATCAGCGGTTTTATCATTAGATGCTAACTCTGCAGATCAATGGTCCTCTCGGCCTATTAGTCAAACTGGCCGTATTAGCATCAGCTATTAGCATCTGCTGATCGATACCATTGATCGAGCAGCGCTGGCTTCAGAGCGGAGCGGGACACTCAGATGGAACCGGACATTTAAATGATCGACTGCATCAACAGCAGTCGGATCCGATGCCGGGCCGAGCTAGGTGAGGCTTCACAGAACGACAAGTCTGAGTCGTGTAACTTTAGTCCAGAGATTTGAAACTTAGAGGAAACACTTTGTCTTCTAGAGCTGAAATGATCAGTGGGTTTATCGATGAGTTGTTTTCCTTGTAGTTTTCAATCAATCAATAAATATGTATTCATATAGGACCCTTGCTTTCACAAAGGATACTTTTATTCTGATAAGATAATAATAAGGTAGTGTATATATGTATAAACAGTATATAAATGATTTATACCCACAAAAAAGTGATAATAAAGTTCTTTAGATTAATATAGAGTAGACAAATATAACTAGATATGTGCAATGAATAAATCAAATCAAATCATTGAGAGGAAATAGAACATTTTAAAGTATGAATAAATAATAATAATAGATAAGTGACAGCTATAAAACAATTTTTTAAATTATAATAACTAGTGACTCACTGATTTAATGAGAAGAGATGGTATTCAAGTGAAGAATTATTTTTAAAATATTGCTCAGTATCACTGCAGCGAACACACAACACAGCACAGATGAATGTAGACAACAAGTTTCTTCAGGGAATATGAAATACTATTGCTAAAACTATATGAAATAAATTTTCTTTCTGAAGGCCGTCAAATCAAACTGTAATAACTCTTCTCATCCTGCAGGGGACGGTATCGTGCTGACGACCTGACAATCAAACGTGTCAGTACAGTGGTCTGACCCTCGTCCTCTGCAGCTCGTCTGTGAGGATCCAGCTCCTGGTCCCTGGTCCTGTGTGGATGTGGTGGCTCCGGTGAGAGAGGAGTTTCCCCTGAAGAGCTGCAGGCCTCAACCTCAAAGAACTGTGGAATTATTTGTGCAAGAGACCTCATGTGATCTTTATTCATCTGATTTGGAGGAAAAGTCGCACAAATTCAAGTTAATAACCAAACATCAGCTGCTGGGAACATGAAACAGAGTGTGTGTACGTTTGGTTATTTTAGAGAAGTTAAAAAATATATTTATTTTAATAGCTGTGATCTAATTATTCTGATGTCATGATTCTGTCTGTGTTTGTTTGTTAGTAACAAGGACTACGCAAACAACACTTCACAGATTTTTTGGATTTGTCAAAAAGGTGTCTCTATGGCGAAGGAGAAATCCATCACATTTTGGAGCAGATCCAGATAATCAGGCAGATCCAGGGATTTCGTTTTCTTGAACACGGGCACATTGGGTGTAATTCTTGTCAGCGAAGCGTTCCTAGCCTGGTTGTCTACTTATGCTAAATAGGTTTGGTTTGCATTCCCCATTAGGGAAAGAGGAGGAGGTTTATCCATCCACCTCTCATCCTTCGAGGGGCGAAGGGAAATCATTGACTCTCACATTCACACCCGTACGTTCAATGCAGGGTCTCGAATTAACGTAATCCCAATCTGCGTGTCTGTGGACTGTGGGAGGAAGCTGAAGAAAACCCACCCACACTGAACGACCCCCGGGTGAACCAGGATTCACACCCAGAACAAGAGGAGGTTTTACTTTGCGCAAAATGTTCCTTAAACACGCGAGAAATTACCTAAAGATGGATATTTTGAAATCTGAGAGTCGTGTTCAACTTGAATATATAAATTATTGTGAATTTAAAGCTCGATGCTGAATCCTGAAGTCTGAAGAGTCAGTGATGATACCTTCTTCTCTTGTAGGTGAACAGATGTTGAACAGCAGCTCAAGAATCTAAAAGGTGTGTGTTTGTGTGTGTGTGTGTGTGTGTGTGTGTGTGTGTGTGTGTGTGTGTGTGTGTGCGTGTGTGTGTGTGTGTGTGTGTGTGAGGGATTTACAAGGCGAGAGAGGGTGTTTTGCATATGAAAAAGCTTTCAAGCTGATTCAGTTGAACCAAATTTTTTTCATGAACTAGAGGAAGACATCAATTTTCATAACACGCACACACATACACACACACACACACACACACAACACACACACACACACACACACAAGGTCTTCACTGCTTATTTCTACAGTCTCTCTGAAAGGAAGCATATCTGCAGGGAGCAGAGGCCAGGGTACACACACAATCCCAAGTTCCTGAAGAAGTGCTTTGTCAGCAACGACCTACTGTTTACATTTACACGCACACACACACACACACACACACACACACACACACACACACACACACACACACACACACACACACACACACACACACACACACACACACACACACACACACACACTCATGGCATCTTCAGCAGCATGGTGGTGTGAACAGGAGGATTCAGTCATTTGTGGACTTTACATTCCCATAAATCTAACTCAGCACCGTGAAGTCTTTTCATCAAACTGTTATTCACATTTTGCAGCAACGAAATACATTATTCAGTCTCATGGTATCTGGTCCTCAATAAATAACAAGGTTTTCATTCAATGCATCCTTTTCTCCTTTTCTTTATTCTTTAGAGTGGATTTAAGTCGGGGGAACTTACTGGGCCAAGTCACAGTTTCCACTTTTATCTTCTTTGGAAACTAGTGATTTCTGCAGTTTGGAGTCATTGTCATGTTGGAAACTTTGTGTCCCGTCCAGATTCACCAAACCAGGAGTCGTCTTTTCATCCAGTCCTTTTCATTATGAATAAACATGTATTGTACTATATCTATAAATATCATCTCCGCCACAACAACAAAGAAGAAGGGCTGTGCTGATTTTCCAATAAACGTGTTCATGCAATTTGCTTTAACTTGACACCACGGTGGTTTGCAGTGATCACAGTGATGAGTTTGCATGTTGGGGCCTGTATTTTATTAAATGCAGTCAAAATAAATGATTAATTTAAAGGGATTTAACTAAAATAGCACTTTTGACCGCTTTCCTGCACTTCAGCTCTTCTCCTCGTGCTGCTTCTGAACCGTCTGCACTCGGATTTCTCCTCTGATCTTGAATCTTTCTTCTTCTGTGCTTGGATTTTTCTGTTCAACAAATCTGTCAGAATTCCAGGTGTAGTGTCAACAAACAAACACGGTACCGCAATGACCTGAGTGCGAGCGCAGGGTTTTGAGTGACAGCATCACAAAAATCCAAACGTGAACCTAATAACTTCTTTCTCTCAAACCTGAAAAATGTTTTTAATATTTGAATGCACGAGAAACAGACGGAGATTCCTTCGTTCATTTGATTGAGACCCGACCCTTTGATGGTGTAACCTCAGGAGCGCCGACATGACGTAGGTAAGCTGTGCTAGCATCATTCCCTGGCAGTGGATTCCTGGAATTCTCCTTTTTTTCACGTGCTTCCTGTCCCTCTGGTCGATGTCGGCTCCAGAAGCGTCGGCCGGCACAATTCCTCCGACTCCCTCCAAGATTCTGGCTCATCCGTCCCCATAGCGGTGACATAGATCTGCTCAGATGCGAGTTGCTGAACCTTGCACTTCAGACGTCTTTCCAGAGCCTTATACCAAACAACGGTTTTCATCGTTTAACATTTTAAATGGTACACTGTGGTTTTCTAAAGTGGAATATTAGTGGTTTCGGTTGTAGACAGGAATATGGTTTATATGAGGATGTTAAAGGTCAAGGGTGGAGGTCAACTGTCCCTTCTGAGCCGCAGCCGTTTTACAATCAAAAGGACATTATTTTTATTGCCGGCACTGGGACAATGTCCGTCTCATCTTCCCTGTCACCTTTTCCCTTAATTCCTTCCCCATGTTTTTCCATCTCTGTCTCTCTCTCTCGCCGCAGCTGCTGCCGTCTTTTCACGCCAAGCATGCATCCTGCGCTCATTCCTCTTCTCCCCAGTCGCAGGAATACTGGTGGCACGAAAAACAAAAGTGGCCCGTGTCATCTTTCCTTCTACGCACGAGCGGCAGGAGCCAGAATGTGAGGCCACGTGCACGCCCACTCAGTCACGCCCCCCCCACGCACGAACAGGCAATGGAGGGAGAGATGAAGGTGGATAATCTGGTGCAGAAAAAAAAATGAAAGAAAGAGGAGAAGATAAGAAGAGGAGAAGGAGGGAATGGCACGCACGGCTTGGCATTTAAACAGAGGATTTCCTCTCTGCACCTCTTCCCCCGGCTCGCTGTGTTTACAGAAGCAGAGACGACTTCACACGGCTCCACACGCTGTTTGTGAAATGTGCGTCCTCTTCCTGGAGAGTCATCGCTCATAATTAGGGTTGCAAAATTCCGGGAATATTCAAAGTTGGAAACTTTCCATGGGAATAAACGGGAATTAACGGGAATATACGCGAATTAACAGGAATAAACTGGAAATGTTGTGGGTAATTTATACTAACTGTATTTACCTTGTCATATACAGACATAAATATAAACATTTTGTTTTGTCATAGGCTGATTTGAGCCCTGAGGAAACTTTGGGCACTTGACTATATGCTTCTGCATCGTTGTGTCATTCTTAACATAGGTCTTTGCACAGTATTTGCAAATGTACACAGCCTTTCCTTCTACATTGGATGGGGTGAATTGTCTCCACACATGAGATAGTGCACGTGGCATTGTTCTGTAGAATAAGATGAGAAAAAATCTTGTAAAAAAAAAACTAATGCAATGCCAGAGATATAAATAGTTAGCCAAACAATTGGAATCGTCTGTAAAAATATTTAACAATTGATTGATAAATGACTGGAAATAGGCTAGATGAACAGATGAACAATCCTCAATCAGCATGCTAATATATTTTCCCAGTAATATCATGGAAACTTACCTGACTAGTCCTGCACACTACAGCAGGCCTCACTAGCCCTGCTGTAGAGTGAAGGATGCTGGGAGTTATCTGTGCATGTGATGGAAGAATGCACAGTGGAGGGTTGAAACTCAACGTGCAGCGTGTGCTGCATTCCATACATCTTTAAAATAGAGTTTTGAATGATGTTTTTATTGCTCAGCGTTTAATTTGCATCGTTGTTTTTTTTTTTTTAATTCCCAAAATTCCCGAGCTTAATATTCCTGTGGAAACTTTCCGCCCCTTTGCAACCCTACTCATAATACAGTCGAGCCCGAGAGTCCAGATGAGGTTTCAGGCATTGGAGCTGTGACTCCATGACTTGTGGAGAAAGAAGTTTTCACAATCCCTGCAAAATCTTCCCCTAATTTGGCCCCGGTCAAATCTGAAAGACAACACCGCTGAATACAATAAACTGCACCGAGCGTTTTGATGCCACGACTCGATATCCCGTCCTCTCGCTGCTCCTCTGTAGCGTCAGCACACTTGTCTTCCTGTGGCCTACGAGCCAAAAGGTGATGGATGTCTCTGGCCACCTCTCTGCTCCCGCCGGGGGGGAATTTCATAAAACACTTAAGACATTATCACAGTCAGCAGGGCCTGAGAGAAAACATCATATTTCCTCTCTTCTTTTTCTTTACCTCAGGTATTCTTATCATCTCATGAGCTTTGTCTCCATGTTTCCCTCCCTGGCCTCCTCCTGACTCCCCCGGTCCCAGTCTTTTATCAGCGTGTAAAGCCTGTGAGAGGAGCTGGGAGGTGGTAGTACGTGACTGTAGGGGGGGGTGCGGCTGCAGACCCTCGTCTCACCTTTTAAGAGTCAGGTGGAGATTCCTGCACGACAACGTTTCCGTTTTTAGGTTTTCATCTACTCACCAGGGCCGATGGAGGTGATGGCTGAAGTGTTTGAGGCCACAAAACACTTTTGGACTTTCAGTGTTGCAGCCAAATCCCAAACTATTGAAGGAAATGGGGATTAGTTCTTAAAACGTAAAAGTACAACATGCCTCCATACTGCTCCTGTGGTGTCATCCAAGTGTCCGGAAGCAGCGGAATTCAAATTTGACTCAAAACAAGGTAATTTACTCCATGTTTTTAGACTTCATGTCCTCTGGTGTCCTTCTCGGAGGTGCGTGTACGTACACAGGCACAAGATGTCGTCACGTTCAAGAGGAATTCGAATGGAGCAGAATGGTGGGATGATTATTTTTACGTTTGAAGAATCAATCCCCATTTACTTCAATTCTATTGGATTTGACTGGAGCAGTGTTTACCCCTGAATCTCCAATCGTGTTTAGAGGACACAAACACTTGGTGAGTAGATAAAAAGTCAGTTTTTGGTGAACTATTCCTTTAAGCAGGAACTTTGTTATTATTGCATTTGTGGAGTTAAATTCACCGGCTCACTGTGTTTCAGCTTCCTTCCCCAAAGACGGCATCACAACTAGTGTTGCAAAATTCCGGGAATATTTAAAGTTGGAAACTTTCCATGGGAATTAACAGGAATTAACGAGAATATTCGGGAATATACAGGAATTAACGGGAATAAACGGGAATAAACGGGAATAAACTGGACATGTTGTGGGTAATTTATACTAACTGTATTTACCTTGTCATATACAGACATATACAGGCTGATTTGAGCCCTGAGGACACTTTGGGCACTTGACTATATGCTTCTGCATCGTTGTGTCATTCTTAACATAGGTCTTTGCACAGTATTTGCAAATGTACACAGCCTTTCCTTCTACATTGGATGGGGTGAAATGTCTCCACACATGAGATAGTGCACGTGGCTCTGTTCTGTAGAATAAGATGAGAAAAAAGTTTGTAAAAAAACACTAATGCAATGCCAGAGATATAAATAGTTAGCCAAAATTTGGAATCGTCTGTAAAAATATTTTACAATTGATGGATAAATGACTGGAAATAGGCTAGATGAACAGATGAACAATCCTCAATCAGCATGCTAATATATTTTCCCCAGTAATATCATTGAAACTTACCTGACTAGTCCTGCACACTACAGCAGGCCTCAATAGCCCTGCTGTAGAGTGAAGCATGCTGGGAGTTATCTCTGCATGTGATGGAAGAATGCACAGTGGAGGGTTGCAACTCAACATGCAGCGTGTGCTGCATTCCATACATCTTTAAAATAGAGTTTTGAATGATGTTTTTATTGCTCAGCATTTGATTTGCGTAGTTTTTTTTTTTTTTCAAAATTCCCAAAATTCCCGAGCGTAACTTCCCATGGAAAGTTTCCCCTTTGCAACCCTAATCACAAAACACTGGTTCAACACAGCTCCAAAAGTTGAGGATTAATGTGAGGATCTCCCTCTATAGCAAACACTGCCTCCAATGAACAGTGTTAATGTTGAAATTGCTTTTTTTCAATCTTTGGTTACCTGTTCTTAATGTTTGTTATTGTGTCCTCCTCATGTCTCTGTGCCTGTGACAGTGAGTTGCTGAACGCTTCAGGTGATTGGATGATCCATCCGTACGGTCGCTGAGGCCACGGAGCCGTCACCATCTGGTGAACGTGAAACTTAACAACACCTGAGGTGAATCCTTTCAAATTTGGCACCGACGTTCACGGATTAACTGATTAGTTTTGGGTGTCAAAGGTCATAGGTCACCGTGACGTCATGTTTCTCCAATTTTCGTCCATTTCTCTTTGTTTTTTTCACCTGTTTTATTTATCTATTTATTTGTTTTTTTTATTTATGACCAACTGGAGGCAGCAAAACTAACTACAGCTCCTGTGTGGACCCCATGAAGCTACTGCTCTCCATCAGCTGATGAGAATCCTAATAAGATAGAATCAGAAATGTGTTGGTGTAAAGTAAACCTTTAAAGTTAAACAAGTAAGGTGCAGAGCTGCTGCATCTCGAGGGTTCCTCCTGGTGTGTGTGTCTGTGTGTGGGTGTGTGTGTGTGTGTGTTTTCGGGGGGGTGGGGGTTGCTGGTTAATAATGCTGGCGAGGTACTTTCACAGAGTTTCAGAGACGCACTGATCGATAAGTGCTTTAAATAGGGACACAAATACCTGCACACAGCATTAATCTCAATCGCTGGATCCTATTTAAGAGGGAAGCGTTTTGCTGAATAGATTTGGCCGCGAGACAAACACTCGCAGGCGCAGTTAAGTGGCTGTTGAGGCCCAAACGCCACTCGGGGCCGTCCCCACTGTTAATTAGCCATCGCTCTGGCTCACACACACACACATAAGTAGTACACACTGAAACACAATATGTTTTCCATACAGTGGCCTGAGTCTGGGTTTATTTAGTTTTATAGAACTTTATAAAGCATCGGTTAGACTGTATATAAATTGAAATGAAAAATTAAGTATCAGAAGTAGCAGACAAATATTCCAAGAGGACGTCAGTGTCGCTCATGAACCAGAATTAAATTCAGTGTATTTCGTACTGTTGATAAATAATAGTCAGATCATGAGATGTGCAACAAAATGAGTTATTACACTACATTATATTACACGAAACCTTAGAAATTAACTAAAATAATACAAAATAAAATGAAACAAACAAATGTAACTTTGTAAATCTTTCTGTGGAGCATCTTGACCTGAACAGAAAACTATGAATCAGCCTTAGATTTCATCCACCAGCAGGTTTTTAGTGTAATTGATGAATTAACACATTGACACAATACTCCATGGGAATAAATCATAAATACTTTGGTAATCTACTTCCCTCTGTTGCCACCTGTGACATATTCATAACATCTCCACATCTATTCATCAGATTGTCACCAGATCTCTACACAGCTGTTGATCACTTTTCCTCTTGCGTTTTTTAGCGAAATGTCTCGTCAGCAATATTTTGTTGTGACATTTCTTAGAGATGAACACTTCACCCTTCAGGATAAATAGGAAGAACTTTGCTGACCATTAGCGCCACCATCAGGTTGACATTTATTTAAAAATTGTGTCTAATAATTCGGTTTATGACCAATTACTTGCAGGACGACTGGTGTTCCCTTCATTCTAAACTACACTTTGCTTGAGGTCAACCCCGAACCCTGGCTGCTCTCCACTACCTGTTCACTTTAGGACTGATTTTAAGATTTCACTGATTGTTTTTAAAGCTTTGAATCATCAGGATCTAGTGATTATGAGTCTGAATGCTGCCTGACATCCTCAGACTGGTTCCTGGTAGCAGTTCCAGACTCTGGACTCGTCACTGCAGGTCTTGAGATCTCCGGCAGGGAAACTCAGTATCTTCTTTTAAATCTCTTCTTGGGCTTATTTTCAACTGATGGGATTTGTGTTGTTATAATTTGTGAATCTTGCATATTTTGTCATCGTGAAGCTCCATATAACTTGGAGAGGTGCTATAAAGTTATTATTACTATGAAATAAGATATTGAAATTGCACAGTGAATGAAAGTACACCACATCATGCTCCTAAAACCTATTTGACACAACTCTAGACTTGTGTTAAACATTTTTTTCATATTATCTGAACCTTTTATTTTTATAATGATATGAACTTATAAATATGATAATTATGATACAAGGTCAAATCTATATCCTTCTTCTGAGCCTATACAGTGAAATGTCAGGTTTTTGAACTTGGTGGTCAGTGTGTGTGTGTTTGTGTGTGTGTGTGTGTGTGTGTGTGTGTGTGTCTCCAGGGGATTTGTGCACGGCCCGGGGCGTGTGTAGTGGACAGCTTGCTGCTGGATTGATCGAGTGACGTCAGCGCGCCGCTACCTCTCAGGATTAGTCGGGAGCAGCAGAGACAGAGTTACGGTAATCTCCCGGTGACCGGTGGTGGGAGACCTGCACGTCCGGAGCTGCCTGACCGACCCCGGAGCCCCCTGCTCCTCCTCCTCCTCCTCCTCCTCGGCCTCCTCCTGCTCCTCCTCCTGCTGCTCGGGACCCCTGAGATGACCCGGGCACTGGGGGCATGATGGGCCGCCTGGTGCCGACCCCCCCACCCCGGGCAGGTAGCAGGTAAGCTGAACTCGTCTCAGGAGGATTTACCTCTGCAAGGTGTCCACCGGCTGCGGCTGCATGTCTGTCAACAACTGCTGCTGTTTTTTATTTATACTGCTGCTGTCCCCCCCCCCCCCTGCGTGTGCGTGTGTGCGTGTGCGTGTGCGTGTGCGTGTGTGCCCGTGCAAGGCGCACTGAGGGAGATTATGGTTTGGTTGTTGACAACTTTACAGTGCGCGCAGAAATGAGGGTAAGGTGACTTTAAACAAGATTTCTCTTTCGTTTTACACACACGCACACACACACACACACACACACATACACATACAAACACACACGCACGCAGGAACGCACACTTCCATACACACTCTTGTGTGTGTCAGGGACGCAGTGGAGGATCATGAACCCACATGATCTCATCTGTTGTTGTGCGTCCTATACTACTGCTGTGACATCTATCTATCTATCTATCTATCTATCTATCTATCTATCTATCTATCTATCTGTCTGTCTGTCTCTGTCTATCAATCTATCTGTCTGTCTATCTATCTATCCATCTGTCTATATATCTATCTGTCTGTCTGTATGTCTATCTGTCTGTCTGTCTGTCTGTCTGTCTGTCTGTCTGTCTGTCTGTCTGTCTGTCTGTCTGTCTGTCTGTCTGTCTGTCTGTCTGTCTGTCTGTCTGTCTGTCTGTCTGTCTGTCTGTCTGTCTGTCTGTCTGTCTGTCTGTCTGTCTGTCTGTCTGTCTGTCTGTCTGTCTGTCTGTCTGTCTGTCTGTCTGTCTGTCTGTCTGTCTGTCTATCTATCTATCTATCTATCTATCTATCTATCATTATATCTATCTATCTATCTATCTATCTATCTATCTATCTATCTATCTATCTATCTATCTATCTATCTATCTATCTATCTATCTATCTATCTATCTATCTATCTATCTATCTATCTATCTATCTATCTATCTATCTATCTATCTATCTATCTATCTATCTATTTATCTATCGGTACAAACTTGTCATATTTGACAATTTGAATCATTAAATTGACTGAACAAAATCCAGAATCATAACTTCAATTCCAGCACAAATTGATGGTTTGAATTTGTGATTTCCAACATTTCCCCAATCACGATCACTGTTTACCTCGTGGCGATCACCCCCCCACTGAGAGCCTCGGTCTATTCTGGGCTTAATTTCTGGGAAATATACGCTTTATAGGAAAAGCTGATATCTCCACCTGAGCTGCTTAGTGCTTGATGCTCAACGCTTTTACGCACAAAAACCAAATGAATCTGAATTGTCTCGAACCCAAAAAATCTTTTTTGTTTCCTTCTGTGGCAGAACACGAGTTAAACGAGTCACAGTGAGTACTCCACGTGTTAAAGGATCCTCAGTGGGGCTGGAACCTCTGGGCTTTTATGGTCTGGCTGTCACCTACTTGGCACCTGCCTCTGAATCACCCGCTAACAGCCATTACGCTCCGGCTCTATGAGCTGATGGACACTAAAGCGCACAGGCGGGTGTGGAGCCGCAGTGTGACTTTTACCACTGCCGGTTCATACTGAATACGATCGCTTTCCATAACGGATCCGGGTGAGTCGAAGTCCAATAACCTGCAAAACGATCCGTGCGCGCTTCCTCCTCCTCCTCCTCCTCCTCATCCTCCTCCTCCACTGTCACCGCGCGTAAAACCTGTGAAGTTTACGCGCATCCTCTGATAGATTTCCCTTTTCAGTGTGTGTGTTTATTTGTGTGTGTGTGTGTGTGTGTGTGTGTGTGTGTGTGTGTTTGTGTGTGTTTGTTTGTGTGTGTGTGTGTGTGTGTGTGTGTGTGTGTGTGTGTGTGTGTGTGTGTGTGTAGGCGGTGCACTGACTCGGGGTGAGAGAGACAGTACACCGGACGAGAGAGAGAGAGAGAGAGAGAGAGAGAGAGAGAGAGAGAGAGAGAGAGAGAGAGAGAGACATACACACACACACACACACACACACACACACCCACAGACCGAGAGGGAGGGAGAGAGAGAGAGGAGAGAGAGTCACACACTCACAGACAGAGAGGGAATGA